>NC_041220.1:54721016-54721481 GCF_002837175.3 Physeter macrocephalus
CAATACATAAGGCACATACTAACAGCCATAACAGGGGAGATCGACAGTAACACAATCATAGTAGGGGACTTTAACACCCCACTTTCACCAATGGACAGATCATCCAAAATGAAAATAAATAAGGAAACACAAGCTTTAAGTGATACATTACACAAGATGGACTTAATGGATATTTATAGGGCATTCCATCCAAAAACACAGAATACACATTTTTCTCAAGTTCTTATGGAACATTCTCCAGGATAGATCATATATCGGGTCACAAATCTAGCCTTGGCAAATTTAAGAAAATTGAAATCGTATCAAGTATCTTCTCCGACCACAATGCTATGAGACTAGATATCAATTACAGGAAAAGATCTGTAAAAAATACAAACACATGGAGGCTAAACAATACACTACTTAATAACGAAGTGATCACTGAAGAAATCAAAGAGGAAATCAAAAAATACCTAGAAAAAAATG
>NC_041220.1:54724514-54763964 GCF_002837175.3 Physeter macrocephalus
AGAGGGAAGAGATATGGGAACATATGTATATGTATAACTGATTCACTTTGTTGTAAAGGAGAAACTAACACACTATTGTAAAACAGTTATACTGCAATAAAGATGTTAAAAAAAATAAAAAAAATAAAATCACATACACACAAAAAAGAAATATTTGCTTAAAATTTGCACCTTAGAAGAGTGTTTGGAGACCAAATTTGGAGAAGTAGTGGATCTTCCTATAATAGCAAACTGACTTTCCTAAATACATGCACTTCATAGTTTTCTTGAAAAAAAATTTTTTTTTTACATCCTGAGAATGAATGTGAACAAGACATACCTATTTGCTCCTTCCTTTATTGAAAGAGTTATTTAATGAGTATTTGTCAATTTTTGCTATGAGCTAGGTACTTTGCTTGGCACCTGCTAAAGAGGAGGAATAGAGGCAGGATCTCTTTATTCATGGAGTTTTTAGACCAGTTGGGAAGACAAATGACAATATTGTGATTTATAAGATATACATATTTGATCATTCAAATGACCAAAATATATTTCACATATATTTTTTGTCTTTGTCCATGGTTCCTGGCTCACAGCTCCCCAAACCCTTGGAATTTCCTTAGTGATAAGAGCCATGGGAGCATTTTTATTATAATTATCCCTTTGTCCTTAGTTCTTGAAACCATAAAAGTGAAATGGGGGTCTTATTATTTACAACAAGATGCTTCTCACCACAACTAGGTTTATGTTAATGAACTGAATTTTGGAAAGCACGAAGGATGGAGGCTGGTTGCCAGTGGAGCCAATCATGAGATTAGAGGGTTGGAACTTTCAGTCCCACCCCTCCATCTCAGGGGAGAAGACTGGAGGTGGAAGTTGAATCAATCACTAATGCCAATGATTTAATCAATCATGCTTATGTAATTAAGCCCCCATAAAAACCCAAAAGGACTGGGTTCATAGGGCTTCTGGGTTGGTAAACATGTGGAGATTCAGGGAGAGTGGATGGAGACAGTATGGAAGCTCAGGGTCCTTTCCCCATACCTTTCCCTATGCATCTCTTCCATCTGGCTGTTCCTGAGTTATATCCTTTTATAATAAACTGGTTATCTATCATTAGTATGGCAAATGTTTCTCGGAGTCCTGTGAGCCCTCTAGCAAATTAATTGAACTCAAGGGTGGGGGGATCATTGGAACCTCTGATCCATAGCCACTCAGTCAGAAGCACAGGTGATAATCGACTTTCAACTGGAATCTGGGGTGGGGGTGGGGGGACAGTCTTGTAGGACTGAGCCCTTCACCTGTGGGATCTGTTGCTATCTCCAGGGAAATAGTGTCAGAATTGAGTTGAGTTGTAGGACACCCAGCTGGTGTTGGAGAATTGCTTGGCTCTGTACTAGTTGCTTTACATGCAATTCATCTTCACAAAAAACCTATGAGATGCACATTATTTTATAGACGGGGAAACATAGGTTTAGAAGGGTTAAGTAACTTGCCGAAGGTGACATAACTAGAAAGTGGAATAGCTGTGGGTTCTGTCTGATTGCAGGGCACAAATTCAACCACTGCTCTACAGCCTCACAAGAGAAGTCCATCCTTTGACTCATACAGTTGATGAACCAAATGACTCTATCAATTGAAGTGTACAGCAGGAGAACTACTGCTCCCTCAGGGTCCTTGATGTATCTGCACTGACAGTGCTAACAGTGTCTATAAATTAGGAAAACAGTAATCAGGCTTACCAAGTTGAAATTCAGGGACAGAAATGGTTCTGTAATAGTTATAGCCATGGATAGGGAGGCAAAAGCCATAGAAAGAAATTCATCACCTTGCTGAATGACCCCAGGAAGTCTTTAGCCCATACTGTTTCTCTGTTTTTTTGGTCTCTGAAAAAAGGAAACAATTTTATGCCCAACCTTCTAATTCTTTCCAAGATTATTTTCATTCATGGAAACTGAGTCTCTTCATTCTGAAAAGGTATGACCAAAGTCTGGAAAAGTACTGTAGAAGTATACAAGAGGAGAGTGAACTTATTTACAGACATCTAGACAATCAAGGAAGGGTTCCTTCTGTTTGAAGATGATACTGCTACACTACTAAGTGGTGAACAAAAGAAACTGTGAAAGCTAAAAAGCAGAGGGACAAGTGGAAAATGTCCTAGCACATGCAAGAAAACAGATCCTAAGCTGGCAGTGGGGGAAAGTTAAGAAGCACCCAATTTTCATTATAGAGTCTCAAAAAATCTCAGCAGTTGAGAGCACCAGGTACCTTAAAAATTCGGGGTGATGTGTACAGCAGTAGGGAATTTCTTAACCATAGTATATCCCCACAGTGGAACATGATGCAGCAGTAAAAAAAACAAAGAATGGGGAAGAGCTCTATGATATGATATGGAAAGATGTCCAAGATACAGTGTTAAGTGAAAAAGCAAGGTGTAGAATGATGTATATGAAATGCCACTTTAGGAAAAGTAAAATATATATTTGTAGCTGCTTGTATTTGCATAAAGAGACCCAGAAGGATACATCAGAAAATAATAAAAATGGTGAATTTGGAAGGAGTGGGGGGCAGTGAGACTTCCCAATATTTATGTTTTAATTGTGTTTTTATTTTTTTAACTATGCAAATGCATTACTATTAAAACAATTTAAAAATAAAGTGGTGTACAACACATTTCCAATAAAGGACTAGTATCCAAAATATATAACGAACTCTTAAAACTCAACACTAAGAAAACAAACAACCCAATTAAAAAATGGGCAAAAAGTCTGCAAAGACCTCACCAAATAAGAAACACAGATGGCAAATATGTGTATGAAAAGATGCTCAACATCATATGTCATTAGGAAACTGCAAATTAAAACAGCAGTGAGATACCACTATATACCTATTGAAATGGCTAAAATCCAAACACTGACAAAACCAAATGTTGGCAAGGATATGGAGCAAAGGAGCTCTCATTCATTGCTAGTGGGTATGCAAAATGGTACAGCCACTTTGGAAGACAGTTTGGCATTTTCTTACAAAACTAAACATACTCTTATACTATCCAGGAATTGCACTCCTTGGTATTTACCAAAATAGGCTAAAAACTTATGTCCACACAAAAACCTGCACATGAATATTTATAGCAGCTTTATTCATGATTGCCAAAACATAGAAGAAATCAAGATGTCCTTCAGTAAGTAAATAGACCAACTGTGGTATATCCATAAATAGAATACTACTCAGTGCTAAAAAGAGATGAGCTATCGAGCCAATATTGCTGAGTGAAAGAAGTCAGTTTGAAAAGGCTACATGCTATATTGCTATAAGCTTAATGTTTGTGTGCCTGAAAAATTCATATGTTAATATCCTAATGCACAATGTGATGGTATTAGGAGGTGGAGTCCTTGGGAGATGATTAGGCCATGAGAGCAGAGCTCTCATGAATGGCATTAGTTCCCTTACAGAAGAGGCTCTAGAGAGCTCCCTTGCCCCTTCCACCATGTGAGGACACAGAGAGAAGACGGCCACCTGTGAACCAGGAAGCAGGCCCTCACTAGATACCAAATCAGCTGGCCTCATGATCTTGGACTTCCCAGCCTCCAGAACTGTGAGAAATAAACTTCTGTTGTTTATAAGCCACTCAGTCTATGGTATTTTGTTAGAGCAACCCCAAAGGACTAAGACACTTACGATTCCAACTATATGACATTCTAGGTGTCTTCAGATTGAAAGTCCAATCTGATACTTAATGTGATCAAAAAGGCTCACAATAAGGCTCATCATTATGAAATTTAACATCCTGAGAAGCAGAGAGCATATCCTAAAATGATGCAAAGGAAAAAACTATCCATATATAAAGATTCAAGAATCAGAACAGCATTGGCCTTCTCAGTAGCAATATCAGAAGCTAGAAGACACTGAAATATTGCCTTAGAAAACCCAAGGGAAATTGATTTCTTACATAGGAGTCTATATACATAAAGCTAGGGGGGAAGGTTCCACCAGGATGTAAATTAAGGAAGAAGATGATGTGGAATTCAGAAAACAGAGGCTCCCATATAAAAGATAGACAAGAAATTCCTAGGATGATGGGAAAGGAGATCTTAATGTGAGAGTAGTGCAGGCAGACCCGGAGAGCAACCAGTTAAGATGGGAACAAGAGAACACAGAGTTCTTGGAGAGACATCCCTAGGGAGATTAATTGGTTATATCACCTGTGTGTTCAAGAAGAGATGTACACCTAGAACAAAGAGTTTGTGGATGACTGAGTAATGGTAAAGAGGCTAAGTTGTACAGGAAAGTGAATTTAGTCATAGTATACTAAATAGCCTACCTGTGAATAATGTTCACAGAGTTGTAATAATATGAGCATTGAATGTCAGAATAAACAAAAATTGTAATATAACCTGGGATTATATGACAAATATTAAATTTTTACCAGTTATTGGTCTGGTATGGGCCACAAACCAAAATATACTGGACACTGTCTAAAGCTGTGTCGGGTATTACTCCCTTCCTTGTTGGATTGTGGTAGGAAAATATCTAGGAGTTCTAGGGGTGGTGCTGGGCTTGAGAGCTTCAAGGCAATAGCTATTTTCCAACCTAAAGGGAAGTATCTCAATATTTTAATACTAATGGATATTGATTGATCAGTAGACACCAATATTAGGGAGATGAACAGGAAAGAAGTGTGTATGTGTATGTATGTTGGTGAGAGGATATGGCAGTGTGTGAAAAAGGTTCAAGGTATTAAAGTGAAAAACCAAGAATTAACAGTGTAGTGCTATTATTTAGACATGTGAAGGTACACATTAAAACAAACTGAAAGAGTTGAAATCAGTGACTGCTGGTTAATGGGAATGGAGGGGGATGGGGTGCAGAGACAAACAGGAGACTGCTGTTTTTACAACAGACCTTGGAAAACTATTGCTTTCTTAAACCTGTACCTGTACCTGTATTACTGATAAAAATAAAAATAGAAAATGAATGCCTACTATGTACCAGACTCAATGATATTTCAAGATAAGTATTGCCATTCTCATTTTACTATAAGGAAAAAAAAATAACATACAAATTCATCTCTCAAGGTGGTAAAGGGAATATTCTTTTACATATTAGAAGACAAAGTCAAGGCATTTATATCAAGAAGGCTTACAAAAGCATTCACTTAAATTAATTAAAGATTGATGTTGATTCACCTTAAAAATAAGTTAGCAATGATTACGTTATGTACTTGTGAGGGAAACATCAAAGGAATCACTTAACATGAAATGTGTCTTGACCTCACTGTCAGAGAAAATAATTAGGTAAGAAGAACTTTGATGAAATTCATTATTACATTTTTATATTTTTAGTAGTTTTGGCTTAATTAAAAAACATTGAAGGGAAACTGGATAGAGAAGTATGCCAGGAAAGATCTCTGAACTTTCTATACTTTCTCCTTATTAAACCCTTACTACTGTGACAAAATAAACAAAATATCCAAAATAAGCAATTCCAAACATGCAAACCAAAAAATGTGAGTGTAAATATATCAGTTAGGCAATAGGCAAATTAGAATGTACCTATATGCTCAGAATCTATAAGAAAACAATACATTAAAGAAGATGATATCAATATGTATGGTGAAGTTAAAAGGAACAAAATCAACAATTTGTCTTGGCTTTTGGTTTGGTTGGATTGGATATTGTTTTGTTGGGGAAATATAATAGACACTCTTGGCCTAAAATGGAAGGATTAGAAGAATATTAGGTGGGGGGGGACAAATTTATTTGACTAGCTTTAGAAATAATCTTGTGATTATCTGGTTCATGATTTTCCTATCTGACACTCTAAGTCTGTAGGGCAGAGACCTATAGATGTGAATTTTTTTAAACCATCATGACACCTAATATCATAGCAACAGAGTAAAGTACTTTATCTATTGATTACATGAATAATTGTGGAGCACACCATAGCACTGAGTTTTCCACAGAACTGTGAAATTTGCAAAATCAGCATAATCTCTAACTTCTATACATTTCCTAAAACAAGGAAATAAACTTTTATCTCATTCTATTTCACTCTATTCATTCACTCCACACATCATTATTGAAGGAATTCTCTGTGAAAACCTCTTAGTTGGGCATCTTTTCCTGAAAGCTAGTGCAGGAGAAACCATCACTTTCTTTGCTCAAATCATATGGAAGTTAACTATCTACATTGATGAGGATCATCAAATGTTTTAATTCACAACCTATGAGATGACCGTAAACTCAGGGTTGATTTGTTATCATCATGTCATTAGAGCTCATAGCACTCTGAATATATTGAAAAACGTGATTATTTTTCTGGATGGCATGCATGATAGTTCAACACCTTACAATACAGTCATAATTTGTTCTGATTTCAGGTGGCAACTATTCTGGCATATTATTATTGTGATGTCAAGAAGGTATTAACATTTATTGAGTACTTATATGTGGTTGACATTTTCTTACAGAAACCTCATGAGGTTAAGTATTGTTGTCCATATTTCACAGAAGAAGCAAATGAGACACAGGGTGGTATAATGACAACCTGCCCAGGTAGCAAATCTGGGCTCAAACCCAGAGATGTTTGATTCTTACACCATGCCTTTTCCACTATGGTATAGAGGATTTGGCCAGTATGGCTTGTTATCTTTGCAATACATTAAGGCCAGATATATTAAAATTGTACACATAAATTTAAGTTACTTGCGAAATGTATATTGAAAATCCCATCTTTAATAGATTTAGATATATATTAATTAATGGATGCCTTAAAACCTCATTAAACATATCTATAGTCTAAGCCCAACAGGAAAATACTTTGAATGAAAAAAATAAGAACTGATGTAAAGTAATAAATTAAATATATTTTTTCAAGCATGAAGTTAGTTGAGACAAATAAAGCATATTGCAGTCATCCTGCAAAAGAATTTCTTATATTCTGAAAGGTACAGGTTATTATAGTCTATCCTTAGCATTTTCATGGATACAAAGTCAGAAAGTATTTCTAAAGTTGATAAACAACTTACAGAAGCAAAGATCAGTACATATGAGAGGACTATAAGGTGTGTATATTTATGTAAATAGATTCTGACATATTTCATAATTTTGTTGAAAGAAATATATCACAAAGACTGAACTGCCTAAGGTCTGAGAGTTAATATCAGAACTGGAATTAGAAATCCATGCTCTTTGCTTTATTCCAATTTGAACTTGACTAGAAGTTTGTGCAATGTTGCTGATGAGACAAAGCCATATATATATATATAATATATATAAAAAATATATATAATATATATATGTATATTTCAGGTTAGAGCTTATTGACCCCAGGGTTTACTTTACTTCGTTTCTTTGGCTTCTGCAACTCTGCACTTCATGGTTTTCTTCCTATTTCTCTGGCTGTTCCTTCCTTGTCTCTTTTCCATTCTTATCTTATTCTACCTAATCATCAAATTTTGGAGTTCCTCAGGCCTCCGAACTCTTCATTCCTTACTCTGCATCGTTCCTCAGGGAAATTCACCTATGCTTATAGCTATAATTATCAAAATATTCAGATGATTCACAAATTTATATTTTCAGGGTTGACCTCTCTCCATGCTTTGGACCTATATCATACATCAAGAAATCAAAAATTAAACTTGTGATCTCTTCCTTGCCCCCCACTCAGAATCCAAAGCATTCCCATTCTTCCTATTTTGGGTGAATGACATCCTCATTCATCTACTAATCCAAGCAAAAATCCTTGGTAATCGTAGGGGCCATTTTTTGTTTCTCTATCTTTCTCATTCATATTGAATTCTTCACTAAGTCCCATTTGTTTTTCCTTCTAACTCTCCCTTGCATCCGTCTACTCCTTTCCATTTCCATCCTGATTCAAGCTAGCATCTTTCTTTCCCTGATCCATTCTGATAGTCTTCAAAATGGTTAATCTTCTTTCTCTACCTGCATCTGTTCTCAATACCACAGCGAGAGTGATTTTTCAAACACACATCTGATCATGTTAACCCGCCTTCCCCCAGCTCAAAAATCCTCCAGTGATCCACTCTTCCTAGGATAAATACAAAGCTCTTTTTTTTTTTTTAAGACAAAACTCTTATAAGATCCTGCAAGGTAAGTCCTCTGCCTATATTTCCAGCTTCAACTCACACCATGGTCTTTTTTCTCTTGCTGCTACAACTGCATTAGATTTATTTCTGTCCACCATGTTTGCCAGGATCCCTCCTGCCACAGGGTCTTGAATTTGATGTTCTCTCTGCCTGGACTATATTTTTTCTCCTGTTTGCCTCATTAACTCCTTACTCAGCCTTTAGATCTATAAACAGTACATATATTCTCAAGGAAACTCTCTTGACCACCATAAGTCCAATCCCCCTCATTTACCCTCTAATAGTATAAAGTACCACTAGTGCATAGCGATGTATTGGTGTAAGTTCGCTAAATGCCTATCTTCCTCCCCTACCTGGACGCTCCATTAGGGAGGGTAGGGACCCTCCTTTTGCTCACAACTGTCATCTAGCACAGTGCCGGGTACCATCCAGGTGCAATGAATACTTGCTGAATGTATTACTGAAATAATTAACTAGTTAAGCAAACATTTCTGAATGTTTGATGGCAATTCTAGAAACTATGTATGTTTTTAAGGAAAGATATTCAATTGTTCAGAGAAGGGAGGAGATCACATATTTTGGTAAGATCAGATGTACATTTTAATAATGCAGATAAATGCTTCACCAGGCACTAAAAGACAACAGACAGATGGAGGGTTACACTTATGAGAATGCTGAGTGTCAATAACAGGTTGGAGATACCCTACTGACACTTAAGAAGATTTCAACAATTTTTCAGTCCAACCATGAAAATTGGCAGTTGTGCTAATATTCCCTGCTGAACTCAAAGAGGTGGCGGGCTGAAACAGATCAGTAAGTTTGATTTTAACCTGGTTATATAAGACTCTCTGTATGTGATTTTTCCCCCTCCAAATTATTAACAATTATCCTTTAATATTCTCTGGGGTCCTTAGGATGTTTTCACTATAAAAGCAGAAACCCAACTTCTAGTTCTCTAACCATATAATACCATGGTGGACCTGACTGAATATGGTAAAATGTTTAGGTTTCTTTTATACCCAGGCTCATTTCTCTTCTCACATTTTACAACTAATTGTTGACCTGTCCCAGAGCAGACAGCAGGGGCAATGCTCAGGATCACCATGTTGTGAACTGGATGGCCTGATTCTCCATTAACCAGCTGCAGAACTCTGGACAGCTCACATTTGGTATCACCCTTCAGGATCTCACATCCAGAATTAGAGGGTTGGGTTAATGATTCTGCAGGTCCTTAGTTAATCTTCAAATTCCCTGATTCTTCACCAAGGAATTGTTTCTTTTTTTTTTTAAGTTGGGCTTTACACTGCCTAACAAAGTGCTTTAGTAATATAATCTAAAGTAATGGCCCTTACAAGGCTTAGAATCTATATTACGTAGAGGTTAAAAACACTAGCTTTAAAAAAAATTTTTTTTAATATATATTTTTTTATTCGGCAGCACCTCACAACATGTGGGATCTTAGTCCCTTGACCAGAGATCGAACCCGCTTTCCCTGCAGTGCAAGCGCAGATTCTTAACCACTGGACCACCAGGGAAGACCTCAGAATGCTAGTTTTTGAGTCCGAAAGACCTAGGTTCAAAACTTTGGCATTAATGAGCTGTGTAACTTTAAGCAAGTTACTTAAAGCTTATGAATCTTTGTTACTACATCTAGAAGCTAGTGATACTTCTTTCTTCATGGAGAGGTTGTGAGGATAATATGAAATATGTAACACATGTGAAACACAATACCTGGAACAGAGTTAGCCTACAATGAAGCATTAATGTAATTACAACTTTCATTTAGAAGAGATAGTGCTTATGGTTCCCTCTAACCCTATGTTGGCTCTCTAGTAAGACAGACAGCATTTTCTGGTATGTACGAGATGTGTCAGGCTGCAAATTTCTGAGCCTCATTTTGGAACCAGAGTCCTTCAGTCATTCTCAGCCATTCTCTGAATCAGAGCAGCTGACAGAATCTTCAGTGAGGTCATTATTTTTAGCTTTGGAACCGTTAGAAAGTCGGCAGGGGATTTTCATGGCATTCAACAAATTAGCAAAGGTCATCAAAACAAACCCACTTACTGAATTCATGGGCTCAAAATCCTGTCAAACCAGTGCTGTCATATCAAATTAAAGAACTTTCTACTCGCAGTGTTGCTATAAAAAAATCAAGCTGAATTATGTTTAGATTTGCTCCGTTGTTACTGCATTTTGAAGTCACAAATTTTGATGGCAAACCAACTCATCTCCTATCTGTAACCCCCTCACTACGTGATCATGTGATTCTTTCAATCTAAAATTTCCTCACTTTTCTTCTCTGTCCATCCCAGTTCAAGTCCCATCTCTTTTCGGAGGCCAC
Organism: Physeter macrocephalus; assembly: GCF_002837175.3. NCBI lineage: Eukaryota > Metazoa > Chordata > Mammalia > Artiodactyla > Physeteridae > Physeter > Physeter macrocephalus. Next base: position 54,734,942 of record NC_041220.1, read on the forward strand.
TCCTAAATTCTCTGACCTGTGGTCTCAGGCCTGCTTTCCTCTTGACCCAGAACAGGCCATATATATATATTTTAAGTTAGGTGGGTGCCGTTTTGACCTTATTTGGCCCTGTACAAAGGCATTAAACGTGACAATTAGGCTCTTTCATTTTCACAAATGCCCTTAACGACACTCAGCTCTGCTTGGTTGATTAACTAGCTTGTGGAGCATCCATCACCCAGCACAACAGACTATACACACCATTGGCTCTTGACAAATAGTATATATACCATGAGCTCCTTGCTTTCCATATCACCATAAATAATATTTTGGAAGAAATACTTTGGGATCAGGTAATTGATCCATTCTCTACATGCTTTGAATGATGGCTTTGAATCAAGCCAGACCACAAAACCGCTGGATCCTTCAGCAGCATCATTTTGGATTTAATAGAATTGCTTTACTGAATTGTACTTTGGTGTTATGCCAACAGAGCACACCGGTGGATTGTGTAATGAAGACCTGGATAAAACTCTGAGCCCTCTTTCTGAATACCTACTAGAGAAATACTACAGAATAGTAAATTAGGTTTGGTTTTATGGACAATTTGACTCTTGTAAGTTGATTGTGTTTACTTGCTTTGGCCATTAGAAAACTTAGTGAAAAATCTGGGGTCCATTTCTCTCAACTCTGTGGTCCACCCTAATAACAGGTTTTGCTTTATTATTTTTCCACCCATAGTTTCCCTTTGTCCTGGTCACCACAATTGCTTACTCTAATCCTTTTACACTGAAAGTATTTTTTGTGAAGTGCCTCACATCTTTTGTAGAATAGGTAGAGATTAAAAATAAATTCTTGATCTATTCCCCTAGGGAATTACAGCAATACCGCTTACAGACCATTCTTTTTCAATTATTTCCTGCTTTGTATTTTTCTTTCATTGTTTTATGTCTCCATAACTTGGTTGTTTTTTTTTTGGTTTTTTTTTTTTTTTTGTGGTATGCGGGCCTCCCTCTGGTGTGGCCTCTCCCGTTTCGGGGCACAGGCTCCGGACGCGCAGGCCCAGCGGCCATGGCTCACGGGCCCAGCCGCTCCGCGGCATGTGGGATCCTCCCGGACCGGGGCGCGAACCCGGTTCCCCTGCATCGGCAGGCGGACGCGCAACCACCGCGCCACCAGGGAAGCCCCATAACTTGGTTTTAGTCCAGAGAATATTCTTAAAATTTTCCTATACTCCCCACACACTGGCAGCATAGCATGTGCTCCCTGAATCTTTAAATCTGACTTTTGTGCACAGGTCTGCATCTAGGTAACTAGCTGTGTGATTTTGACTTCAATGTCACTGAGACTTGAGAATTTCATTCTCCTCATCTGTATCTGACAGAAGTGACCTAAATAATCTTCAGTGTCCTCTACTAGTTCTAAGATTCTGTCACAATTGCGTGAGTTCCCTAAAAGGATTTTTGTCAGACACAGATATTTTAAGACAGATCTGACTTAATAAACTACTCACAGATATGGATATGACCAAGTGACCTATTTATTGCAGAAAATGTCCATAAAAAGAAGGAGTCTGTTTAGGGAGATTTGCTCACCTTTTCATTAACAAAGAAGAGGACACTTCCAGACACTTTGGTTCAGAATTTAAGCTGGAAGAACAATTACAAGTGGGCAATAAAAATGATTTAGAAGGCCTAGACCTTTTTAATTCTGTAGTTTCACATCTAGCAAGGGCTGATTCCGGTTCCTTTAGTACAAAAGAGGCAGTTGGATGCTGTAAAAGGACCCTAAATTGAGATCTAGTTTCAAGACCAGCATTGATCTTTAATAAAACAATGGATTGCCCCTCTCTGTGTCCTCAATTTTTCATTAATGAAAAGAGAAAAATTATCTGCCCATACTGCAAGATGATTTGTGAGGGTGAAACAAGACAATGCTAGAGAATACCTTGCAGTAAGTACAAAGTGCTATACACATTTGCATATGTGAGCATGGCCATGAATCAAGAAATGACCTGTGATGACTCAGTGGGTATTTTGGATTGCTGTTATGACGGAATTGGGTGGTTTTGGAAAGTTGGTTGTTGAGATGGCTGAGCCAGTCTCAGAACCTTGATGTTACCCAAATTTGTGAATGACTCAACGACATATAAATCCTCCCCCAAATGCAACTTCAAAGGAGTTGAGGACAAAGTCCTATCAAGATGTAAGCATGGTCTGGGTCCATGTCTGTTTTGTTCACTGCACATAAAAAGATAGAATCAAATATTTGTCAATTACATGGCGGGGAAGCTGGAAGAATGATGAGGTACGTTCCCTGGCTGTGTGGCTTGCTCCTTTCCTATGTCAGTTAGGGGATAAGATTCCAGGTTGTGTTTCAGAAAACTTATAAATAGTGAGACATGGAAATCTGAGATCACTTTGACATGCTTGTGTTTGTTTGTTTATTGTCAACTTGGCATCACCACCCCAAGTATCATTGAAGAGAAGGTGGAAACAATTTTCCCAGAGGTGTCCTTCCCCAGGATAGAGTTTGCCAAAGAGAGGCATTGGTACCAGATTTGGAAGATGGAGGAGGAGAGGCCATTACTTTCTGGGGACAATTGCTGCCAGATGCATGGGAAGATGAGATTCAGTGACTTGCTGGGGACCCCTTGAGTACCTCTACCTTGCTATAGAGACAGAGATAATTGGTCGGGGCTTCCCAGAGATCCTGAGTATTGCAGCACCTTCACTGCTTGGGTACTTCAGGCTGAAGTTGCTGAGGTTGATTTCTTTCACCTCAGCTCATCAGCTTTTCCAGTCTTGCTGTATGCTCTCAGTTCCCTGTATTAAAACCTTCTATATCTTGAATATATTGAGTGGTTCTTCTGTTTTCTTGATAGAAACTTGACTAGAAACAGAATCTCAAATGTTAAATTTGGGAATGTTAAGCTTCAACTAAATGTATTTATACACACAGAGTTATAGCTAGCACCTTGGGGAAAAACCCTTAAGATTTTGTTAAAAAAGCCATCTAGGTATTGTTTAGTAAACTATTGCTTTTCAACGTTCAGGAATACCTTTGAGACCTAAGAAAGTCAATGAAGTTTTCCAAAGTGTCTTATTTTGTCCTCTTAGAAGAACTTGGTTCTACAGGGCACAATTTCTTGTAGTGGAAAGAACAGAATTTAAACTCATATGGCCCATAATTTAGTTGGGGCTCAGCCACATTTTAACCCTGTCTATTTGGCAAATTCATTTAACTTCTCTTGGGCTTAGGGACTGCATCAGCATAATGGGAGCCATGACAACTGTCTTACTTTTCTTGAGAACCCTTGAGAATGGCATTCATGCATCTGTACAAATGCTACTTTAGGAATGTAGTCTTTGGGGAACTCAAATGAAAATGTATGAAAGCATTGTGTGTGTATACATATATATGTATATATGTATATATATGTGTATATATGTATATATATATATATGTATATATATACTATTATTCTCTAGACTCACATTCATATTTAGTCAAATGCAAATAATAATGGAGATTGATAAAGGTTAAATAAAAGCAACTTCCAGAGAAGTGAAGAATTTCTACTATGCCTGAGTGTAAATATTATGGTGATTATATGCACACCCACCTCTGGGAGACTTAGCCCAGTGTGGCTGTCAACATACAGGGCAGTGACTGAGAGAGGACATCATACTGTGGGGCTGAGACTCCATGGGACAATGGAGGGAACATTTATTGCTCCAGTATAGGATAGTTCTCAGACCACACAGAATGGAGGTGTGAACTGTTCTCCACTTAGAAGGTCATTGTTGCAGTCTCATCTTATCTTGAGCGTTGGGAAGGGGAAGGGGCACATCAAATAAGCTTTCCAAAATCACTGAGATAACTTCCAATTGTACTTACTCAGTGGCAATGACGTTATGCTGAAGTTATTGAATGATCATGGTTAGGGTTTCACATATGTGATTTATTTAAAGCAGACCCTGTTTTTAATTGCACTGAGGCCAGACAGGACAATGGACTGAGCAAGGGGAAGACTGGAGCCCACAGTTTGGAATGGCTGAGTGTCTTGGTGGAACTGAACAGATCTTTCAATACCTATGAACTGTAGACACACTCTGGCTTATCTCTCCTTGTGTTAACATGATTGGATTTGCATAACTTCCTGATCCCAAACAGTGTGCATATGTGTCTGCCTCTACTCACACACCTCTCCATACCTCTACCCCATCTTTCTTTACTTCAACACACTTGTCACAGCATATCATACTCCTGCATTATATTTTATACCAGTGACTTTGTTTTGATTTTTTTCTATCCTTCTATAATAGATTGTAAGGTACATCTGGACAGAAATTTTGTTCTGCCTGGAATAGTCCATGATAAATGATAAGGATTATAGAAAGTGTGTGGGTGAATAAACATTTGAATCATTAACCAAGGTTTTTTTTTTTTTTTTACTTGACATTCTACTTGATTCCCCAAACTCTTAGGTAGAGACTGTTAAACCAACAAAGGGACATTTTTGGAAAATTTACAAATGGTTGGACATCCCCCCTTTCCTCTCTTAAGGAAATGGAGACTCTACCTATAGTTGTGTACGGGCCACAGTTTTTCAAATGTAGCAAATAATGGAGATTTCCTTCCTGAGAATTAGGGAGAGGAATTGTGGGCCAAATTCTTTTCACGTCACTTCCTGGTCTATAAAGCAGGCTGAGCAATCATCTGCATGGTGCTTCATAAGTCACACAAAAGAATGTTGAAAAGTGGTCTGTTTAGCAATGAGATGCACAGGAATATGCAGAAACCAGTAGCTGTATTTAAGCTGCCAATGTTAGGGAGAGAGATGTGCCCACAGAGTGTTTTTAAGTGATCCCAACTTAACGTAAAAGGAATTCAGTCACTGGCCTGTGAACCTGACAAAAAAGTGCATTGGACTTTGATGCTAATTTAAAATAGCAACAATATGTTGTTGGTGAATGATCTAGTTTCTAATAATTTAAATCTCTTGAGAATGGCATTCATGCATCTGTACAAATGCTGTTTTAGGAATGTAGCCTTGGGTGACTATGATATAGTCATCTTGCCATCCTAGAAGTACTGACAGTGTCAGGAATGTTGTATGCACAATAAACACTTGCATATGATGGAAGAATCAGAAACCTCTGGGAACCTAGAAAGAGGCAAATAGAGCCAACAAGAGACAAGTGGTTGCTCCTGGCACTCTGTCATCAGTCAGCTCAAGAGGCGAGGAGAAGAGGGCTTTGATTAGTAAGTGATGTACAAAATCAGCTTTTAAGGTGAAAGCCAAGAGATAAGAGAAAATGGTTAGAAACAAAGAGGGGACAGTGATGAGAACATTGACAACAACAGTGGCAACAATCAGAGTGATAAGTGTGACAAAACGAAAGAAAGGAGTACTTACAAGTAATACAAAATTTGAAGCAGTTCAGAATTCTCTGACAGCAAATAGCTGATTGCCCTGTACTCCGATGATGGCTATGACCACCATTTATTGAGCAGTTAAAATGTGCTAAGCACTGTACCAGGCACTTTACAGGTATGGCCACTTTTTCTTCTCCTATCCTCCTTTATGTCTACTGCATTTAGATTTTCACTCCCAGCACTCCATGTTACCAAATCAAATTATCAGTTCTCAGTTCTTAGTTAACTTGTTTTATCATATGTATTTGACCCAGATGATCACCTCTTTTTTTCTAGAATATTTTTTTACTTTGGTTCCAGAATACTCTTCTCTCTTGGGCTTCCTCCTACCCCATTGATCACCCCTCTCAGTCTCCTTTGCTGATTTGTCTCTGCCACTTACTAGATGTGAACATGAACAAATTAGGTGATGCCACTGTGACTGAGTTTCCTCATTGGTAAAATGGGAACAATAATGGTACCTATGACAGAGTCATGGTTTAATTTAAATGAATTATTATATGTAGTGCACTTGCAGATAGTAATTGCTATACTTGAGTTTTCTATCATCTTCCTAAACTCTAAGTATTGGTTTGGCCAAGGCTTAGCACTTGGACCTCTTCTCTATCTACACTAATTACCTTGGTGATATCATCTAGATGCATGCATTTAAGTACATATAGAAGCTCATGAATTGTATATTTACATTTCCAGATAGGGCCTCTACCCTGAACTTTAGACTTTCAATTGCAAACTTGAATCTCCACTTAGATGTCTAATAGACAATACAAATTGAGTATGTCTAAAAACTTTCTGGGCTCTACCTGATGCTGTCCTCAATTTGGCTGATGGCAAGTCCATTCTTCCATTTTTCAGAGGTTTGATTCAGAGAAGATCAATTTACTTATAAGGTAGATCTTTACTGGCTAAGAAAGAACTTTCCACTAAAAGATGCTTCTCATGTGCTGGTGTCCTGTGTCATGTTTGTCATGTTTAAACATTCTGCATGCATTCGTACCTCCAGGTGTACTCAACATACTGCTCACCTTGACCAAGGTGAGCTTGGCTTGACCCAGGTGGACTGCTTTTTTAATGATCTACATTTTGGCAAGTGAATGTAATATCTGAGACATCCTGTCTCAGCACGCTTTCGCTTTCGCTTTTGCTATTTATATTCTAGCACTTCTAGTCATATTATTATTTGTAGTAATATTTATAATATTCAATTATTGTTATTCAATAATTATTATTGTTCAGCCCCAAATGGAATAAAATATGGAATTTTAAATACTGCTTATGCATGAAATTCTTTTCAAAGTAAAATTTTAAGAATAACTATGACCTGGTATCACAATAGCAGGATACTTCTTAAACTTCATGCAACCTAGGAAGAAAATTTAGTTTTATTATAACTCTACATACTGGTTAGGAAACTGTGAAAATTTAGCAAACTCAGGCTTGTCCCTTTGATTATGCTACTAGATTAAAGGTTTGAAATAAATAATCAGTAAATGCCAAAATAATAATCATTTTGCATTTCTTGGGGGAGACACTTCCTAATACTTCCCATCTACAGTCAGATGACAGTTATGTAAAATATCTTCCCTCTAAAGAACAAGGTACTGTTTTGGCATGTATAGCATGTACAAATTCAAAGAAGAAGAGATAAAATAATGGCAGAAACAGCGAGAATAGGGTATTACATGTAAAAAACCCGTGTAACTCAGTAACTGGACATTGCATGAATGCAGGTGCCTTGAGAACCCGTCACCATGGCAGTAAGGATGGAAGAAGGTGATGAAAAGGTGACACTGAGGACCTGGACAATGGCTGAGATGTTGAAATGAATGATTCGTGAAGAGCTGTTACTGATCCTTAATGAAGAGACTGTGTTACTTAAAATGAGAACTCTGCCAGGAAAATGCCTTTTTTTTTTTTTTGAGTTATAGAAATATGCCTAATTGACTAGAGATGGACATTTCTTTTATTGACACATTAATTATGTAGAAAGGGGCCTTCATCACTCCACCAAGGAAGACTCTTAAAAAAGTAGATCTTAAATTAAGGTCACCATGAGCATCAGAGTACAAGTCCTTATACCTCCCTTTGCTTCAGATGAAGCTAGAGCTTCATCACATCATGAAAAATGATCACAATTATGACCCTGAATCATCAGAAAAGAATAAATGATTTTTAGAGTTCTCTATTGAGAAAGATTTGCATCAAAATAGTTAAAGTCTAGCAAACTTGAGTTCTTCAGAATGACTCGTTAAATCCCAGATCTCTAGATAGTGAAGGTATAACTCTATGCTCCTTTCACTAAAAGCTCTAGTTTGGAGACATGAAAATCAAATGTATGGATACCGAGGGGGAAAGGGGTGGTGGTGGGATGAATTGGGAGATTGGGATTGACAGATATACATTATTGTTACTATGTATAAAATAGATAACTAATGAGAACCTACTGTATAGCTCAAGGAACTCTACTCAATGCTCTGTGGTGACCTAAATGGGAAGGAAATCCAAAAAAGAGGGGATATATATATATATACGTGTAGCTGATTCACTTTGCTGTACAGTAGAAACTAACACAACATTGTAAAGCAACTATACTCCAATAAAAATTAAAAAAAGAAAATCAAATAGAATATTATTTATTATTTTTTCCTTCATTAAAATTAAATCCTTTCTAAGTACAAAATATTCAACCAAATATTATTTTTAGTGTGGGCTTAAGAGTACTAATGACCTACTACAGCTGGGAATCTTCCATATATTAAAGAGTAAGCCAGGAATGTAACACACCCAGGGTGCCTAACAGCATCTAAGCTATTCAGATTTGAGTGTTTGGGAATTATTCAGGTCACCTGAAAATGACTTTTCTGCCTCAGTTAATTTAAAACTCAAAACTCTTTTGAATCAAGTGCTGAGCAACCACTGTGACAACGGCTAATTATTTAAATCTCAGTAGGAAGCAAACAGGGCTGGGAAAGCAGATTGAGGAGGAGCACAGAGGAGACAGGGTTTTTTGCTTTTCTTTTTTTAACTTACTCCAGATTCTTACGGCTCAAAGTGTGGTCCATAGGTCAATAGCACCAGCATCACCTGGGTATATGTTAGAAATGCAGACCCTCAGGCCCCAGCCCAAGCTCATTAAACCAGAATGCATCTTAACAAGATACCTGTAAGTGCATGAATGTTTGACAAGCACCTCAGGGAACATATCAGACAAGTGATGGGTTTCCACTCTGACAGTTTTTAAGGTAAGAGCAGGTGACCCTTTGGCTCTACTCAGTGAAATTTCTTGTCTGAATTGTAGGTCTATGTAATCCCAGTCCTGGGAATACAGTCTATTTGGAATCGATGCAGTCAGCTTGTGGGAGCTCTGTGACAAATCTGCTCTTTTCACACAATCAAATGAGGACAGGCAGTGCCTATGAGACAGGGTGTGGGAGATGAAGATGTACACAGAAATTATTGTTTCATTTTTTATGGTTGAAAGAAATGGACCTTGCTCAATTTCGGTTTGATAAAACTATTCCTGTAAAAAATACTGTATGATATCACTTACATGTGGAATCTAAAAAATTACAACAAACTAGTGAATAAGACAGAAAAGAAGCAGCCTCACAGATACAGAGAACAAACTAGTGGTGACCAGTGGGGAGAGGGAAGGGGGAGGGGCAACATAGGTGTGGGGGGAAAAAGGGTTATTATGAGATTACATGAAATCATGTATGTGAATCTTTTGAAAACTGTAAAGCACTATAGAATTTAAAGACTATTTCATTCAATTAAAAAAATAAAGTAAAATAAAAAACAAACAAACAAAAAACTATTCCTGTAAAGCCTGTTGCTATGTATTCATTCAGGAGTAAATTGTTAACTAATTTTTTTTTTAACATTATAATGTTACAAAAACAGCTGATGCCCATGCCTCTCTTTCCCAAGTAGATAACTCCATTTACCACAGCATCATAATACAAATTAAAGTTTTACTGAGTGCATTCATACCAATATATGGTATATATATCAGGGCTTTTAAAATAGAGTAGCATCTTGTAACGACTCATTACATGGATTTGAAAATCTAATTGAAGCATTTAATTCCAATAAAAGGCAGGGTCCCTTGGTCTACTTATTTATGTCAAGACATGCACCTTTAAAGAAAAAAACAATGGAGCCTTCTGCCAGAGGGGATAAAGGAAAGAATAGTTTAAATTTTTTTCCTTTGATCATTTCAGTGATTTTTTTTTCTTTGAAAGAAATTGTGCTATTTTCTGTTCTTTGCTGTACTTTCTTCTTTCATTTCTATGTTTCCATTCTGTTTCCCATTTAGAGAGCTGGGTCTATTAGAAGGGATGGTGAAAAAAATTGAAAAGCAAAAATTTAAAGCGTGACAGCCTTAGAACAGTGGCAGTCATACATGGCTGCATATTAAAATCACCTGGAGAGCTTAAAAAAGTGCTTGCCAAAGGGCTCATCTTCTACAAATTCTGATGTTATTGGTCTGGGGTGGGGTCATGATATCAATATTTTTAAAAAATCTCCCTTTTAAAATCTTTGATCTTAAAGATAAGAAAAAAGCAGTTTAAACATGGAAATTGACACTGAAATGAAAACTAAATTATCTATATTAATTATATGGTTCCTATATGGGTGTGGTCCACAGAACAAACCAAGTCAAGACCTCTCAGGAATATGTCCTTTGTCAAGGTTATAGATGTGTATGAACCACAATTATGAGTAATGGATGGACTTTGAAACTACAGCACCATTGCAGTCAGTTAAGCCTAACACTGTACTAAAACGATTTAGGGAAGAGTATCTCTAGCCATTTAGAAGAAGAAGGGTTTCTGACCACTGTATGATCTGTTGCAATTGTAGAAGTGACCTGGTAAAATAAAAGTTTTTCTTAAGTTATATCAACATTCAGTTTCGTTGGCAAGAATGTCAGAAAATAAATGCCCATGTAGGAGCCGAATTGAGACTGATTCAGTAGAGAGGAGTAGGACCAATTAAAACCTGCTTTGTTTTCAGGTGTCTGCTTTGCATTCAGATAGAGCATACCCCCAACCACCCAACTCCCACACAGTGGGGAAGCTAGAAAGGAGTTTTCTGAGGACAGTATGAAAGGGGAGTAAATCGTTCAAGTCAGATTGCTTGAGTTCAAATCCCTTTTGGACCACTACAGTTTTGTGACCTAGGCAAGTAACTGCCTTGGTGCTTTGATTTCCTTCTCTGTAAAATGGAGTAAAACAATAGGGTTCTGGTGAATGTTCAATAGGAAATTTTTGTCAAGTGGCTGGCGCATAATATATAGTCAATAAATATTAGCATTCATTATTATCAAGTTTGGATCCCAAGTGAACCAAAGCCCTCAGTTTAGCAAGGGTGTCCAGTTCTAGAAGATCAAAGTTCCATTCAAAATTGTGTCTTTAAGTGTTTGGTTAATACCTAAAACCTTTAGACAAAACAATACCCTTTATTTTGACTTCCTCTTAGGAAGCTAGTAGCAAAATGGTCATCCATTAGAGCATCAAGAAGAGAAGAAATTTCCAGAAATCTAAATCTGTAAATCAGAGATCTCCTCATCCACCTACATAGCCACTTATCCATACATGGAAAGTAAACTTAGACTGTCGATAGGGTAGATGTGAACAGCTAAATGGCTAACTTTATAGACAAGTTGATTATGAAACTAATTTTAATAAATGGAACTCCATTCCCCCACTGGCTTTTATTTTCTAACTTTGAAAGGTCAGAGACATTTCAGAAAGACTGCTTTCCCACAGTTTCAAAAAAACAGCCTGGAAAAAGGAATAAATTAATTAAGAAAAGATTCCTGTCTTCCCTACACCCACTCAGCTCAACAAAAAAGCTATGGGCACTAAAATTCATTAACAATTCTATGAACATAAATGTGAAATATTCATTTTCATTAAGTAGTCTACTGAATATGGCAAAATCAAATTTATCTAAGGAGCTATCCAATGCTGCTAATTTCCTTGACAATGGAGACGCAAGGGAAGCCATGAATCATTCATGAAGTTCAATTTACTTCTGTTATTTTTGGTGTTTAGTATCCATGAATAGAAAGTGTGCAGCATGTTGTAGATGCTATTTTTAAGTTATTTCAGATCAGAATTAATGATTGGAAGGCAGCAATAAAGTAAGAAGGATTCAAAGGCTTTGCTTGTAATTGTCCTACATTTCATATTTTTCTTGTATTTATGTTCATGTATTCATAACTTTTTTAATGTTCTAATATCCTTTATAAATCAGGATCATTTTATAACCAATATCTTAGGCAAGCACATAAAGTAATTTGCTGGTAATGTAACTAAATTGAACAAACTCCCAGTGTGCTAGATTTTAGGGCTGAAAGAGATCTTTAAGGTTATATAATTAACAGCCCTCTCAATGAGGAATGTTTTCTACATTAAAACTGGTAGGTGGCCATTTCCAATTAATTGAAGTGTCTCTGTTGGTGGGGAAGTCTTTCTTAAGGGGGGGCTTTTTTCATGAATGGGCCCTTCTACTCATTGGATAGTATTTTTTTTCAATTCTACGTCTACCTTCCCGTTACTTCTGCCACCTGTCTGCTCGGTTGCTGCTGTATCACCAGCACTTACTTATTTGCACACAGAGTGGCTTGTGGTCACCACTTAAAAAATGCTATTTGAATTGAATGGGTTCAAATCTAGCACTCTGGATGTTATGCTTAATTTTATGTGTCAACTTGACTGGGCCACATGGTGCCCAGATATTTGGTCAAACATTATTCTGTGTATTCCTATGAGGGTGTTTTTGGATGAGCTTAGCATTTAAATTGTTACACTGAGTAGACTGCCCTCCCTAATGTGGCTGTGCCTCATCCAATCACTTGAAGGCCTGAATTAGAACAAAATGACTGACCCTCTACAGAGTAAGAGAGATTTCCTCCAGCCTATCTTTGCACTGGGACAATCAGTCTTTTCCTGCTTTCAGACTCAATTGAAGTATCGGCTCCTCCTGGGTCTCAAGGCTGCTAGTCTTCAGACTGGAACTATACAATCAGCTCTCTAGTTTGCTGACTCACCCTGCAGATTTTGGGACTTATCCGCTTCCATCACTGCATGAGCCAATTCCTTATAATAAATCTCATTCTCTCTATCTGTATATATCTCATTGGTTCTATTTCTCTGGAGGATCCTGATTAATACCCTGGGAAACACCAAACATAAGATTTCTCTTCTATGATAGCATTTAAACATTCAGAAATGGCTATTATGCCTCCCTAAAATTTTCTTCCCAAATATCTTGGTCTCCTCCTCTGAAGGAAATTATCTTCATATGGCGTTAAGAACTGGGCATAATTCTCCACGTGTGACTTTACAAGAGCAGGCTTTTGTAGAACTGCTCCTGCCTCATGTCTGGACACTATACTTAATGTTATTTCCAGGTGTTAATGTAACATATTATATAATGAAAACTTAGCATTTCAACTCTGTAAACCTCACGTTTTCTCAGGGAATTTTCCACAGTTAAGTTAGATCATTTTATTAGACACTTTTTTCTTATCACTTGCTATTTTTGTGGACAAGGAAAAAAATTATTTTGGAAATAAACATGACTATGGCTTGACATTCTGTGTAGTTGTTGCTACTACCAAGACGTTGAAATCAATACAATGACAATATTCTGAGACTAAGAGATGGATTGAATAGATGCTTCATTAAACTGAATACATTAAGACAATGCCCAAGTTAAAAGTTTCCACGCCATTTTTAAAAATAAGAAACAAGTATAAAAATAACCAGGTATCACTAAATGTTACCTTTGTTTGATAAATTCGTTGTGGTTCAGGTGGGAGGGATGTAGACAGTTTATGACTGAAGTGAAGCAAAAAGACCATAGTGGTTTATCACGTTTACCAGCCTTTGAAAATTCCTAAAATAATTAAAATGTTAGGTTTTCCCTTATCTGGCTCTTGATTGAGCATTTACAATCTTAAATTTTTACTGAATACATTAAGACAATGCCCAAGTTAAAAGTTTCCAAGCCATTTTTAAAAATAAGAAACAAGTATAAAAATAACCAGGTATCACTAAATGTTACTTTTGTTTGATAAATTCGTTGTGGTTCAGGTGGGAGGGATGTAGACAGTTCATGACTGAAGTGAAGCAAAAAGACCATAGTGGTTTATCACATTTACCAGCCTTTGAAAATTCCTAAAATAATTAAAATGTTAGGTTTTCCCTTATCTGATTGAGCATTTACAATCTTAAATTTTTGAGATGGTCTTAAAGCATGAATATAAAATTGTATAAATGAAAGAATATTTTACTGCAAGTCAAAAAATACCTTCCTTAAATCTTATCTGAAGAAAATTAAGACTAGACTTATCTTTCAAAATTCAAAAGACTCAGAAAGTTTGGAGCCAAGAAATTTAGCATACACTCACTTCACAGATATGTATTGTCAGGTTCTAGGCTGGGTTTTAATTATTGTGTTGTGAACAAAACAAAGATCCTTTCCTTCATGGAGTTTCTAATCCAGAGAGGGAAGAAACAATAAACACGGAAGCAAACAAACACTACTAAGTGCCATATGGGAAAGTAACAGAATTTTGAAAGAGAATACTGGGTGTTCACTAATTAAGGTTGGATTCTCAGGAAAGCCTTTTGTTGGAGGTGGCATCTTAAATGAGAACTGAAAGATGAGGAAAAACCAAAAGAACCATCATGGGGAAAAGCATTTTAAGCAGAAGGGACAAGATGGTGAAGATAATGAGATAAAAGAAAGATGGGTCTACAAGAAACAAAGAATCTGTGTTGCTGGAATTTAGTGCGGTAAGCAAGGGAAAGATGGTTTCAGATGAGAATGGAGATATTGAGGAAGGGTCAGTCACTCAGAAGCTTGTAAGTCAAATTAGGAAGTGTGGAGAATTTTCCTGGTGCAATGAGAAGTCTTTGAGTATTTTAAAGCACAGAATAATATGATCCAATTGACATCTTGCAAAGATGACTCTGGCTACTGGGTAGAAAATAAGTTGGAGGGAGTCAAGGGTAAAAATAAAAGGACCAATAGCAAGACTGCTACAATGATTCAGGCAAGAAGTCATGGTGGTTTGGAGAAGATTGGTGGCAGTGGGCTGGAGAGAAGTGAAAGGCTTTGCTAAATATCTGGCGAGTAGAATGGATGGTACTTGACAATAGATTGAATGGGAGGAGGGTGAGGGAGAGGAAGCTGTCCACAGTTAATCCTAGGATTCTGGCTGGATAGTGAGATTAAGGAAGCTGGAAAGGAAACTCACTTGTGAGGGAAAAATTGTTAATAAATTTTGAGAAAATTAAGTTTAAGATGCTTTTGAAACAACAAAGTAGATATGCCAAGAAAAGTGCGATGTACATCAATCTGGAGTTTAAAAGAGATCTGAGCTGGAGTTATACATTTGGAGATCATTGGCATAAAGATGTTATGTAAAGAGAGATCCTTTGTGACCTTTCTGAGAACAGTGTCAGTGGACTTGGGAGATGGGTAGGCAGGGTCCAGATTACAGTGGGTTGAGGGAAAGTTGAGGCCACAGACAACAGATATATATCATTATCTCAAGTAGTTTTGAGAAAAAGGAAATAGAGAGATTAGGAAAAGCTGAAGGGGAGGTGGGAGGGTAGAGTAGAGGTGTTTTGTGATGAGGGGAGTTTTCAGCTTGTTTTTAGGCTGTGAAAAAAGAGGTAGCAGAGAGGGTGAGACTGAGGGTCTGAAATATCAGGGGTGTAGGTGTGTGTGAATTTGAGAAAATCAATTACCAGAGGAGGAAGAAAGGGGTCAGGGTTAGCTTATAAAAGGAAGAGGAGCACCCCTTCCTCTTAAATACAGGGGGCTAACTTAGAATGGTGAGGATATAAGGGCATTTAGAAGAAGATGGGTGAGACTGCTGAGAGATTTCAGAACCGAAATGGATTCTATATTTTTTGGGGGGTGGGGGAGGTACTGAGAGGTGGCACTATCTGCTGACAGTGAGGGTAAGATTAGGGTTGAGATTTTCTTCAATAGTTGCTGCAGAAAATATATAGGAAGAGGCATTAGACTCCTTCATGATTGTTGTCCCAAAGCCTTTCTATATTTCCACGAGGCTTGTGGCTATCAAACCTTTATGTGATAGCTTTATTGATTTCAAATTCTGAATCCTCTTAATACTAAATTCCTTGATTGATTTTTTTCCATGTGCCATTAACTCATTTTATATCATCCCAGGACTATGAAGCTATTACTGTGCTCCAAGTTCAAGGAAATTTTCAATTTAACAAGGCTTTATGGCCTTCCTAATTTTACTAGATTAGATGACGATAAAGAAAGGCAAAACATCTTTAATATTTCTCAAAGGACCTGATCAAGGAAAACATTTCCCCATCCTTGGGATTGTCATGGAAGAGAATACAAACTAGTAAATTTTGTAAGGTAGGTAAAGTTTCTACTATATTGGTTACAAAATTATGATTGGTTCAATCTTATACTGGTGAAATGTCTACTTTATCATTCCTTTTCCCCAACCGACACTAGAACCACTCATTTGTAATCACTTTAAAGCTCAGTTATGGTCTTCATAAAATGGCAATTCAGGGAGATCTGTTTCAGCAAATAATGTAACACATGTTTTTTCTTGAAGAGTTAAAAAATAGATGGATAACAGATTCAGTATTTATTAACACTTGGTAGCATATCGATTATGTACTTAGGCAGGAATAAGCAAAGCTCATTTGGACTCCATATAATTGCCATATGTTACTTTGTCATTTGAAGTTATTACCCTTAAGATTTAAGATCTCTTTACATTGGTTTATCTATTGTCAATAAGGGATACATCTTAAGGAAAGTATTAGAGCTAAGCAATGTTGTCATTTGAGGCTTCAAATTTTTTTTTTTGGTAACGTCAATGGAATCAGGACTACTTGGTTTCCTGCATCCACAGACTACATTTTATCCACAGTTGCAATCATTTGACCCTTGCCCTAAGAGTTAAATTCTGCTTCAGCTTCTGGGATTGACTCTAACCTTTATCGGGGATAATTTTAGGAAATATAGACCAGTCTTTGGTTGATTCAGCACCCTCAGTCTAGCTGGGAGTTGTTCTGATTGGTGCTATACTTCTAATCATTGATGTTCTGCTTCTTTGCTCAGCTGTTGATTACAGGATTCTATTATAGAGAAAATATTACCTGGGCTTGAATCCTCACTTTACCACTATCCTTGCCTTGTTGCTCTGGGTAAGTTATTTTACTTCTCTGAGCCTCAGATACATTATCTCTCAAATGTTGTTAGAAAGACTTCTGTTACAGAGGTGTTATATTAATGCCTAGCTTTTGTCTGGCAAATAGAAGGCAGTTCCCTATTTTTTCCCTGTCCCCCAAGTTCCTGTCTTCATACACTCCTCATTACACAAATTCTTGCAGGCCTGAGTTTCTGCTTTGCTTTAGGTAAACATCTTTAGGGACTAGAGTTCTGTGATCTATTGTTGGATCACTTTATGATGGTCACTGTCTGCCTACAGTCCTATATATTAACTGATCTTAGGGTCCCAGTAACCATGCCTCATCCATCTGCTCAGATAACTGATTGCATCTTACTGAATTGCCTCAATGATTATCATATGTCTGGGTCACTACTTATTGCCTGACATCATATCTTATGATGACTTTGGACTCTGATCGTTTTGGCACCCCTCATCCCTGCTCCGCAAAAGTTATGTTTAATTCTGCCTCATTTATAGTTTTGGTCATTGTATGATATGATAAATGGACCTAAAAGTCATCTATTTTCTAATATGAATAAAGAAAATTGCCTTTTTAAAGAAAAATGTAAACCTATAATAATAGGAAGACTCAATATGCAATATAAAATAAAATATGCATTTTAGGAGAAAATGTTGATAATTTTAGCACTTGTAATTTATGCACAGAATCAATTCAAGTACTCATCAAAATTCATTCTTCAAGTGAATGATATAAACATAAGATCTTGGAATTTTGACAGACTGTCATATCCTTCCAGCATAAGCAAAGGTAAAAAATCACAATCAATGGAAGAGAGGTCAAGGGTAAAAGGTAACTTATATGAATGAGCACCCTTCTCTTTGCATGTCAGTTTCAAAATCTAATGATTTACTTGCTTAGATGAAGTTCTGTCTTATTTATAAAATATTATTGACCAGTAATAAATGACTGGGTTTATATTTCATTCCTATAGTTTGAATTTGGTTGTCATTGGCATTTAAACCAAAAGTCACCGTTAATACTTTCATATTTTAATAACTTTCAGCCAACCTATTTATATAATACATTTTAAAATTAGAATATTAATTAAAGAATAGCTCATGAAGGTTATGAATTCCAGGTTCTAGTGGTACTAGAATAATGTCTAGGTCTGAATCTATATATCTACATAAGCATCTTTATCTATTTCTATGTTTGTATTCAGTAAAACTAGAAAATGAATGTAATTACTTAATAATCAGACAATGGGGAATACATTTTTTGTTTAATAATATTAGAGGATCACCTGGAATTTTCCCATTTTTCTTTACCATTTTGATGTTTAGATTTGGAAAGCATTTTAAATGATCTAAATAAGTATCTGCCTATTCTCACATTACATTAAGTGGTATTGCAATGCTCGTAATTACCTGCTGCACTTTCTGTGCCCCTGTAAACCAGGAAATAGCCTTGGCCTGGTATTCACAATAAATGGGATCAAATGTCTGCATATTGATGGTTGAGAAACAATGAAACCAAGATAATCAGATTAAAACTTAGTGACTAAAATATTCTAATTGTTAAGAAAGCAATCAATGGAAAAACAGGTCAAGAGGACAAAGCTAAACCACAAGCCTCATGAATACCACTTATCATCTTGTTCTTCCCATGAAGAAAGACAATTGCACACAAGACTTTATCATAGTGTTTTTCTAAGAGACAACAATTTACAGTCCTTCAGGCGGACAGACTGTAGAGCCAAAAACAATCTCACAAAGTCTTTTCATATTGAAATATTTTTGCTCTCTTATTAACGCAGCTTGGGTATTGGAAGGTCTTAGGAGAAATTCGATTCTGAGAAGAAGGCATGAGTTTATAAATTGTCCAGCTAAAATAAGTGGACTTTCCTTAGTGGTTCAAAAAGATAATTGCATTGAAATGAACCTTAAGCCTCCAATACAGAGAAAAGTGTTACTGTAAACCCTTTGAAAAGTTGGCAGGGTAGTGTAGCTAAAAATATCCCGGTATCAATTACTCAGTACAAGGTGGAATTTAATTGAGTCAAGCAAACATCCCTCTTTTTTGTTCCCCTGTCCAAATAACTCACAACTTTCAATCTCCAGGGTGCAGTTTTGTTCATCCAGAGGGTATCTTCGTAGATCCATCATACAAGCAGCTGTGGTTGTGATCCTGTCAGGGTGAGAGAGAGAAAAGACAACATCATAATGACGATGACTTTCATTTCCAGGCTTCCCAGCCCTGAATCATGCCTACCAGTTGGCATCAAAATTTTGTGATTAAAAATTTTGAAAGCAGACAGATTGAATTTGAGTCTTTCTTTGCTGCTCACTAGCGGTGTGAGGTTGAGCTAGTTAATTTATCTCCAGGAGTCTCAGTCCCCTTATCAATCAAAACACCGACTGCATAGAATGGCTGTGAGGATTAAAAGAGATAATATATGCGAAACCCTGAGCCCAGTGCTTCATACTTAGTAAGTGTCCCACAAACGATGGCTATTATTATAGCTATTATTATCCCAGGCCCTTCCTTTATTTACTAGCCTCCTAGCAATGTCTTTGCCGGTATCTGCAGCAAGTCTGGCTTTATGAGGAGGAGAACATCTGTGTTATGTCAAAGCCCACCTTCCTCTCCTGCTACAACCTAATGATAAAACAACGAAAGCAACAACAACAACAAAATTCATCCTTCATGGCTTTTGATGCCTCACACTCCCCACTATTAGGGAGATTTGTCAGATTCACCTCTGAGACCCTGGTCTACTTATATTCAGTAGATAGCATATAACCAGTAAAGAAACATTATCCTAGGATCAGTGTTTACACCATATTTATCATCTCCAGTTTAGCTTATGTATCTATGCAAACCCAAGGATCCTGATTCTAGATATCCTACCTGGGTTTCCACTATCCCTCCGTTTTCTCATGCCTGGGCTGGTTTTCTGGACTGTGGTGTCTGAGAGTAACTTAAATTCATATGGCTCATCCACTCATACAAACATTTGATATCACGCTGGAATTGACAAAATACTTTTCTTTAAAAAACTATTTACACGGTCCCTTTTCACAAAGTAATGTATAATCACAATTTAAAAAATTCAAAATTCAAATTTAATAATAAACTTCCTTTCTACGTTAAGCCCCAGGAGCTTCAACATTGGAAAATTTCCATACACACTTTGAATGCAAATAAAAGCCCAGCTATATCTTCTTATGGGTGAACTTCTTAAGAAGACTACCGCATACCCTGTTCTGAACCTAGCTTGTTTTCATTGACACTGCATCTTGGATTTGGTTCTATATTAGTAAATAATAAGCTATTTGTAAAAAAAAAATTACTACAGTGTATTGAGTTGTATGGAAATGCCATAATTTATTTTCCTAATCACCCTGTAGGGGGCATTTATGTTGTTTCATATCTTTTACTTTTACAAATAAAGATGCTCTGAATATACTGGTACACTCTACTATATCTGACTACATTGACTGGCTATTTCTAGAAAGGGAATTGTTGATAGAAAAAAGGTATATGCATTTTAAATTTTGCCACATTGCTGTTCATAGAGGTTGAGCCAGTTTACACCCTCATCAACAGTGTATGTAAATTTGACAAAGTTCTTTTCATACCTTTGTTTTTTGAGGCTGTCAAGGAAAGTTATTATTTTGGTCATTTGTGTTAACCTGACAGGCACCTTCTTCCTAAAAACATTACTAGGAATAACCCTAGACCTTCCCAATTTCTCTTTGGCTTTCTTTATGAAAGATAAAAGTGAAGATTCTCTTTGAAGCCTTTCTTAGACAGGATGTTGGTCAATTAATCAGATTGATTTGAGCATTAGGCAAGAGCAAAAGGAATTTTAAAGTTTAATTAAAATTTTTTTAAGTGTTTTACAAAAACTTTGAAGACTGGCTGTATTCCAGAATATAGGACATAAAAGGATTTTACTAGATTACTTTTTGCTTCCCGCTCCCATAATCATATGACTTGATTAATTTTTTTCATTTCACAATATGTCATGAATATCTTTTGTTGTCTGAAAATACAATTCCACCACATTCTTTTTATGGTCTGCAAAGTGTTTCAAACACACTCAATAAGACAACACAATAAATATTTAAAAATGCTTAAAAACATCATCTCTCTACTATATTCTTTGTTTAATAGCTGCTTATGAATAAAAAATTGTGAAGATGTGAATATTCTCTAGGAATTACTGAAGTGTGGCCATCCTTATGATCTTATGAAGTAGCCAATTCTTTTCAACCAGGGATCATTTTTACCAACAGGGGACATTTGACAGTATCTGGGGACAGTTTTGATCATCAGGCTGGGGGTGGAGGGTGGATACTGGGCACCTAGTGAGTGGAGGCCAGGGATGCTGCTAAACATCCTACAGTGCCCAGGACAGCACCCAACAATTAAGAATTATCTGTTCCAAAATGTCAGTAGTGCTATGGTTGAAAAACACTGCTAAAATGGTACTTTCAGACATTTTTCCTCTGAGGAAAATTGTAATAAAATGAAATCTTTGAGAGAACCTCAACATATAAAATACAAATGAAATAAGTGAAAGCCATATGTTGTTAATATAGATTTGCCATGTAAGTTCAAATGTTGACATCCATTTTAATGAGCACACACATTTGAAAGAAGGAATTATGATGAGTATTATGGTATTAAGTCTCCCTCAGCACCAATTATTTTTGTGTTATATTTTATTTGTATGGTATTGAGAAAATCCTAACAAACATGGAAACACTTGCTTCTAAAATCTTACATGACCAGGCATGGGCTACCCTGAATTAGGGGGGAATATTACCCCTCTGCTTTGTAACTGCTGCTATTATCAATGGCACCTTTGCAGATGGTTCAGATACATTAATAGGTGGTTGGTCTCTAGTAGGTACTTAGCAGTGGATTAAAAGGAAGCTTTACTTGGTGTTCCATGCTCCGCATAAGCTAACCTGGCAGCAGAAGTTAATATTATGATGGTCTTGAATGCATTAAAATGTGGCGTAGGCTCTAGGTCCACCTACCTCATCAGAAAGAGGAAAACAAATACCGTATGCTAACACATATATATGGAATCTAAGAAAAAATAAATGTTATGAAGAGCTTAGGGGTAGGACGGGAATAAAACACAGACCTACTAGAGCATGGACTTGAGGATACGGGGAGGGAGAAGGGTAAGCTGTGACGAAGCGAGAGAGTGGCATGGACATATATACACTGCCAAACGTAGAATAGATAGCTAGTGGGAAGCAGCCGCATAGCACAGGGAGATCAGCTCGGTGCTTTGTGACCACCTAGAGGGGTGGGATAGGGAGGCGGGGAGGAGATGCAAGAGGGAAGAGATATGGGGATATTTGTATATGTATAGCTGGTTCACTTTGTTATAAAGCAGAAACTAACATACCATTGTAAAGCAATTATACTCCAATAAAGATGTTAAAAAAATGTGGCATAGGACACATTACAGTGTACATGCTTATAGTTTAAAAATAATTATAATATTTAAAAATAAAATTGAAATAAGATATGTGTGGAACTGTTAAAGAGCTTTTGGGATACTTGATAACATCATTTGAGCTCCACTGGTCAGCTTTCCTCATTTAATTGACATCATTTTTAGACACATGTCATCTGGTTAGTTAACCACATCATATGAAAAGCAGGACATGCTGAATCACTGTTTCACACAGTATAAGGCTCTGGAGTTTTTACAAAGCAATTTGAAAAGTCAACCAAACATTGTCTGTAAAATGAATAACGTGTCTCAGGTGTTTGGGTACTACAGTTGTGAGTGGTAAAAAAACAGGGTTTGGAGAGCATAACTGAATTGACTGTTGCTATCTATCATGATCGATCTATTCAGCAATTAATAAATATGAGAAATTTAATTTATATCACCTTGGGAAACTGCACATCACACCAGAAGCTTGCCCATGACCTGATGATTTTTCAACAATGATCGCCTGTGTGAGTTTACTTTTCCTGCCCCAAATCCCATTAAGATACCAAAGAGAGTTGAGTCATCACAACACAGAAAGAGAGGAAACTTGGAACTTGAGCTGCAGGAAGTGCCTGACTTTCTCTGTAGAGCACTGACATTAGTGAAACAACTTCCTTCTTGGGATCTATCTTTTCCAAATTTTGAATTCTCAAGAGGATTTCATTGGCTCAACTTGGATTAGGTGCTAACACTCCCCAAATTATTTATTAAGGCCTGGAAGGAAAGCTACACACATACAAATATGGTCACCAGGGACCTGAAAGGGTCTCTTATCTAAGAGAGGGATCATTGAGACTCACTCAGACAGGGACCCCTCTACAAGTAGGTACTCATAAATTCATGATGTGGCCCATAGAAATTTATGCAACAGAATGTCAGTCTCTGCTAATTTAAGAGTTTGGCATTTCTAGATTTTGTAATATGTATGAGTGAGTTGAGTATCCTGAGCTCTTTGTGAGAAAAATTACTCAGCAAGAATTCCCAGGTGCATCAAGAAAAAGAGAGATGTCCCTGAGCAGAGTGCTGTCCAGCTCTTGTCTTCTGGGTGTGAAGCAACAATGAACACCTCGAAGAATGACTGCTCCCTGTGTTCCATTTGTTTGCCTTGCCTAATGCAATTGCTCAGCAGTGATTAGTCACCTCTACAACTAATTAACACATCTTCATGGAAATGTTCTCACGTCGTGGCTAAAGCAGCCTGATATTCAAAATCTTCTATGGAGTCAAAGTTGCCAAAGATCACAAAACTGGATAGGTTGAGGGCTTCGAGACTGAAGCATTTTTTTGAATTTTGTTTTTAACTGTTCACACTCAAGTCATTCATTCTCACTGTGTGAAAATATGATTATTGGCTGATAGCAAATGAAAGTATAATAGAGTAGAACCAGCGAAAGACAAAAGTATTAACTGACTGTTTTTCCAAACTCAGACTTCCCAGAGGTACGGATTCATGACAGTGTAACAGTCATGTCTTCTTTCAAAGACATTTAGAATGACTTACATTATCATCCAATTTATTGACATTTTGAAGGCTAGGTCAGAACACTGTAATAGGCTGTTAGTTAGAAACTTTGGTCCCACGATACTTTGGAATGAATGGAAATCATGTTGCTGTAGTATTTATGTATTAAGGTGTATGCTGCATGGTCACTGACCCTGAATCACTATAATCACAACTCATGTGTATTTGATGTCTAAGGGTAGCATGACTCTCATTGCTGATAAGACACATCCAGGTAGTCCTGACCCTTAAGTAGCTTAAAGCCTAGCTACAAACACACACACACATACACACACATGCACGCATGCACACATATAGACATATGGAGTGTGCACTTTTGCAAATAAGGATGGGGACTTAAATGAATGAATTATGTACATAAGGTTGAGATTTTCCTATAATCTTCAATCTTATAGGGATGAGCTCTAATTTTTAATGTGATCTCTGTAGAGCATAGCTGTACAATTTAATAGAATCTATATAAAAGGAATATGAGAGGGCTTCCCTGGTGGCGGAGTGGTTGGGAGTCCGCCTGCCGATGCAGGGGACACGGGTTCGTGCCCCGGTCCGGGAAGATTCCACGTGCCGCGGAGCGGCTGGGCCCGTGAGCCATGAAAAAAAAAAAAAAAAAAATGGAATATGAGAAAGGAGAGAGGAAAAAAGCCTGAAAATGCTATATCCTAATCACATTCCTAAGATTGGTGAGATTGATAGTGAGTAGCAGTATAAGATTGACATCAGTATCACTTTGTAAAGTTTGTTTGAAGAATGTCCCATGGCTCCCTTTGGCCTCTAGGCTGTACCCTTAATCCATGTTAGAGTCATCATCCAACGAAACCAATGAAAGATGGGTTAGCCTAAGTCATGACCAATGAGTACATAGATTTTTTTCCTTAGCTAACACTTACTGAGTGGTGAAAAGAATATGTATTATCTTCATAGTTGGCACCAAATTTTATTTTAGGTAAGCTACTATGTTTAGGAAAATACCTTAGCATTCGAAGGTGAAATCTTGAGAGCATGAGACATGAATGATAAAGAAGCAAAAGGAGATAAACTGCTGTGAGATTTAAGAGGAATTAGGTGTGGGGAAGCAAAATGATGGAGTAGCAAAACATTTTGAAGAATGGTATTCAATTTTAAGATTTTTACATTGCTCTTATAATAAATTTTTCTTTATTTACCTAAACCATGTTCTCTCCCCAGCAGCCCCACCCCAGTCAATTCTTATGCAAATGTTTTATTTTTATTCTTGTAAAGTGGCTGAATTCCATATCTTGACCGCATTCAAGGGACAGTAGCCTATAAATTAAACCAATTCAGCAAAACCTGAACTTCAAAGCCAGAGACGGCCAAATCATGAAGCCCTTTGGGAAGCCTCAGCAACCCTGGGGAAGGTGTTGGACTCCCACAAATAATGGGTTGTGTGTTTAAGCTACTCTTACCTAGATCTTAAGGGGCAGAGTGATCTTAGCTAACAGTATGTTAGAATCCTATATGACGGGCACAGGGCTAAGCACCATATTTACTGTATTGGTTACCTATTGCTCTTGTAACAAGTTACCACAAATTTAGTGGCTTAAAGCAACACAAATTTATTCTCTTACTGTCCTGGAGGTCTGAAGTTCTAAAATCAAGGTTTCAATAGGGCTGTGTTCCTTTTGGAGGCTCTACGGGAGAATCTATTTCCTTGCCTTTTCCAACTTCTAGAGGCTGCTTTGCATTCCTCGGCTCATTGCCCCCTTTCTCTATCTTTCTCCATCATTCCAATGTCTGCTTCTGTCCTCACATCTCCTCACCCTCTGACCCTCCTGCCTTCCTTGTATAAGAAGCCTTGTGATTACACTGGGCCCACCCCAGATAATCCAGGATAATCTCATTTCAAAATCCTTACATTAATCCCATCTGCACAGTCCATGTTGATACCTAAGGAAACATATTTACAGTCCTGAGAATTAAGATGTGGACATCTTTAGAGGGCCATTATTCTGACTACCATACATGCATTATTTAATTTATTATTTACAAAAGCTTTATTATGTTGATGCCATTTTTATGCCCATTTCAAAGATAAGGAAACTGACATCTGATGAGACTAGAAAAAGTTTCCAAGTTTATATAGTCTGTAAATGAGGTTCAAATTCAGATATGCTAGACTCAGGAGCTAAGGTTTATTATCTTTCCAGTTATTATATTCAGGCCAGATAAATCTAAGCAGAGAACAACTGGTTCAGTAAAATTTCTCCCACAAGCAGTAAAACAGATTAAACAACTAAGAGTTGACCTTACTATAAGTTTGTAGTGTTCATTTAGTTATCAATAATTTAGGACATCCTTTATCAACTCAATAATGAGTATAAACATGATAGAGGACTTATTAGGAATCAGGTAATACTATAAGCACGGAGGTTACAACAGTTAAAAATATCCAACTGCAGCTTCCTGCTGTCATAATTTTTGTTTTGTTTTGTTGTTTGTTTTTTAGTACTGTCAGGTAGCAGAAGATAGAAGATGGAGCCATTGTCTACTGGTTTAAAGAAATAACCAGGGAGGATATGCTTATCTCTCATTTGGGACTACTAGCTTTGCCATTTTTCTAGAAACACAAATGTCTCACATTAGAGAAATGTTTACATTATCAAGAAAACATGACAATCACTCAGGAGGGAGAGAGTTCAATCTTACACTTATTTGATTGGTGTGTCTGGTTGGTTTTTGGATGCCTTAACTTAAGTTTGTTGTATTCCGTGAACAGAGGTATTCTGCAGGTGGATACAGGGTAGAACAGGCAAGAAGAAGGTTATTATATGCACATAGAAGTTCAATGCTTGGTACATAATAGTCTCTCAATTAACTATAGCTATTATTATTTTTAAACTATATGCTTCTAAATACATACATACATACATGTAAGATTACTAATACAAGTGCATTGTAAGATTAATGCAGGGTCATAGTAAAACACCTGAAAAATACAGAAAATTATAGATAGAATTAAAATGATCCATAATCTCATCACCACAATCTGATTATTAACTTCCTTTCTTCTAAGTATATTGTTTAAAAAAGTTGAAATTACATTGTATTTAACCATTTCATTTGCTGCTTTTTGCTTGAACATTCCTCTGTTGGGTGACATCAGAAGGTACTCTTTGGTGATGCTTTAAAAAAAATCTACACTGAATAAATAGCATTCTTGTTGCTCCTCTTATGTTTTTATTTTTTGATTCTACTTTCTTTTCTCCCTCTGTTTTGTACTCTTTGTGCTGAATGTTAATGACACTCTTCTCAGTGCAATCCCAAGCCGTCATTTTCAGGTAATTAGCTACATACCAAATGTTGTGTAAATGGGCTCATTTTAATTCATTTCTGTTGGACGAGAGTGATTCATGAACCACTTTGTGAATATGAAAAGCTGTTCATAAATCAGAGCAGCCTGGGGCAGAGGAACAACCACAAAAAGTACTCACAGGGCAATAGTAATTAATAGGCCCTTGTCAAGGACCCAGTGCTAATCTCAGTTATGTTTATGTCTCACTGAGTTCAAAATAGACTATTTCCCCCAAATTATATCACTATATTCATATATCTGTGGAGTATAAGAACATGTGTTAA
The DNA here is from genome assembly GCF_002837175.3 of Physeter macrocephalus. Classification (NCBI taxonomy): domain Eukaryota; kingdom Metazoa; phylum Chordata; class Mammalia; order Artiodactyla; family Physeteridae; genus Physeter; species Physeter macrocephalus. The sequence continues at coordinate 54,762,225 of NC_041220.1, forward strand.
ATTTCTACCATGCTTAATGTTTCCTAGGAATAGTCAGCTGAGATATGTGTTAGGTGGCAGAAAAACCAAGGCTACCCCTTCTAAATCAGAGCATCTTTATTATCATTATCTTGATCATCAGCAATTTCTGTAGTAGACAAACTGTGAGGAATTAAAATAATAAGCCCGTAAACAAGCGAAATGGACTTGGAAATGATAGTAAAAGTCAAATTCAAAGAAAATGTTTACTTCTGATGGAATGCCACGACTTGGTAAGTGCAGGATAGTTAAATAAGAACTCAGAATTAGGAGACAAAGCAAAGATATGGATCTTCTTTCACAGCTATTCATTTTCTTTTTGGCTTAGTTGCAGAACTTCTCTGTTGTGTTGCCACATGGTGAGTTCTCTCAGAATAAAGAGGTGACACATTTACTGAGGGGTAATCAGAGTAATCTTGAAATGGTATTCCTGAAGGAGTGAAATAAGATTCTAGAGTGATAGAGCATTAAAATACTGCATTGTGTTTGGACAATGGCTTTATGTAGGGAAACAAAACAAAGCAAAAAAAAAAAAAAAAAAAAACCCAAACAAATACAAGTAAGGCAGTAGTATAAATTGTGCAAAATTTCCAGTTCCCCATGAGAATAAGAGTGGGGCTTGGGACATCATCCTTTTTCTTTTTAAACAAGTAACACATTAAAAAATATTCTGAAATTAGTGGGGAAATATTACTTCTAATATGACTACTAACAGCATTGTGGTATATTTATTTTCACCCCCCCTCCCCAATGGCTGTGGGATTTTTTGCATGTTGTAACCATGTTTAGGGTTCTCTCTTCTTCCCTTTGAAACTTAATATATAATAATCAGGATTGCAAATCTTTCAATGGGAAACAATATACTTTATCCTGGACATTTAAGTGGTTTTCAATTTTATTAGTTTAAATGAAAGCTAATAAACACTTACATGAATATATAGATTTTTCATGTTTTGGATTCTCTTTTTTTTATAACACCTTTATTGGAGTACGATTGCTTTACAATGTTGTGTTAGCTTCTACTGTATAACAAAGTGGATCAGCTATATGCATACATATATCCCCATATCCCCTACCTCTTGCGTCTCCCTCCCACACCCCCATCCCACACCCCCATCCCACACCTTTAGGTGGTCACACAGCTTGGAGCTGATTTCCCTGTGATATGCGGCTGCTTCCCACTAGCTATGTATTTTATTTTACATTTGGTAGTGTATATATGTCAGTGCTACCCTCTCACTTCGTCCCAGCTTACCCCTCCACCTCCCTGTGTCCTCAAGTCCATTCTCCATGTCTGCGCCTTTATTCCTGCCCTGCCCCTAGGTTTTCAGAACCATTTTTTTTGTTTTTTTTAGATTCCATATATAGGTGTTAGCATATAGCATTTGTTTTTCTCTTTCTGACTTACTTCACTCTGTATGACAGACTCTAGGTCCCTCCACTTCACTACAAATAACTCAATTTCTTCTCTTTTTATGGCTGAGTAATATTCCATTGTATATATGTGCCACATCTTCTTTATCTATTCATCGGTCGATGGACACTCCATACTGTTCTCCATAGTGACGGTATCAATTTACATTCCCACCAACAGCGTATGAGGGTTCCCTTTTCTCCACAACCTCTCCAGCATTTATTCTTTGTAGATGTTTTGATGATGGCCATTCTGACCAGTGTGAGGTGATACCTCATTGTAGTTTTGATTTGCATTACTCTAATGTT
>NC_041220.1:54764102-54772739 GCF_002837175.3 Physeter macrocephalus
GGTTGTTTGTTTTTTTGTTATTGAGCTGCATGAGCTGCTTGTATATTTTGGAGATTAATCCTTTGTCAGTTGCTTCATTTGCAACTATTTTCTCCCGCTCTGAGGGTTGTCTTTTCTTCTTGTATATGGTTTCTTTTGCTGTGCAAAAGCTTTTATGTTTCATTAAATCCATTTTTGTTTATTTTTGTTTTTATTTCCATTTCTCTAGGAGGTGGGTCCAAAAGGATCTTGCTGTGATTTATGTCATAGAGTGTTCTGCCTATGTTTTCCCCTAGGAGTTTTATAGTGTCTGGTCTTACATTTAGATCTTTAATCCATTTTGAGTTTATTTTTGTGTATGGTGTTGGGGAGTGTTCTAATTTCATTCTTTTACATGTAGCTGTCCAGTTTTCCCAGCACCACTTATTGAAGAGGCTGTCTTTTCTCCATTGTATATTCTTCCCTCCTTTATCAAAGATAATGTGACCATATGTGCGTGGGTTTATCTCTGGGCTTTCTATCCTGTTCCATTGATCTATATTTCTGTTTTTGTGCCAGTGTCATACTGTCTTGATTACTGTTGCTTTGTAGTATAGTCTGTAGTCAAGGAGCCTGATTCTTCCAGCTCCGTTTTTCTTTCTCAAGATTGCTTTGGCTATTTGGGGTCTTTTGTGTTTCCATACAAATTGTGAATTTTTTTGATCTAGTTCTGAAAAAAATGCCAATGGTAGTTTGATAGGGATTGCATAGAATCTGTAGATTGCTTTGGGTAATATAGTCATTTTCACAACGTTGGTTCTTTCAGTCCAAGAACATAGTATATCTCTCCATCTGTTGGTATCATCTTTAATTTCTTTCATCAGTGTCTTATAGTTTTCTGCATACAGGTCTTTTGTCTCCTTAGGTAGATTTATTCCTAGGTATTTTATTCTTTTTGTTGCAATGGTAAATGGGAGTGTTTCCTCAATTTCTCTTTCAGATTTTTCATCATTCGTGTATAGGAATGCAAAAGATTTGTGTGCATTAATTTTGTATCTTGCTACTGTACCAAATTCACCGATTAGCTCTAATAGTTTTCTGGTAGTATGTTTAGGATTCTCTACGTATAGTATCATGTCATCTGCAAATAATGACAGCTTTACTTCTTCTTTTCTCATTTGGATTCTTTTTATTTCTTTTTCTTCTCTGATTGCTGTGGCTAAAACTTCCAAAACTATGTTGAATAATAGTGGTGAGAGTGGGCAACCTTGTCTTGTTCCTGATCTTAGTGGAAATGGTTTCAGTTTTTCACCACTGAGAACGATGTTGGCTGTGTGTTTGTCATATATGGCCTTTATTATGTTGAGGTAAGTTCCCTCTGTGCCTACTTTCTGGAGGGTTTTAACATAAATGGGTGTTGAATTTTGTCAAAAGCTTTTTCTGCATCTATTGAGATGATCATATGGTTTTTATCCTTCAATTTGTTAATATGGTGTATTACATTAATTGATTTGCCTATATTTAAGAATCCTTACATCCCTGGGATAAACCCCACTTGATCATGGTGTATGATCTTTTTAATGTGCTGTTGGATTCTGTTTGCTTGTATTTTGTTGAGGATTTTTGCATCTATGTACATCAGTGATATTGGTCTGTAGTTTTCTTTTTTTTGGTCACATCTTTGTCTGGTTTTGGTATCAGGGTGATGGTGGCCTCATAGAATGAGTTTGGGAGTGTTCCTCCCTCTGCTTTACTTTGGAAGACTTTGAGAAGGATAGGTGTTAGCTCTTCTCTAAATGTTTGATAGAATTTGCCTGTGAAGCCATTTGGTCCTGGGCTTTGGTTTCTTGGAAGATTTTTAATCAAAGTTTCAATTTCAGTGCTTGTGATTGGTCTGTTGATATTTCCTATTTCTTCCTGGTTCAGTCTCAGAAGGTTGTACTTTTCTAGGAATTTGTCCATTTCTTCCAGGTCATCCATTTTATTGGCATATAATTGCTTGTAGTAATCTCTCATGATCCTTTGTAATTCTGCAGTGTCACTTGTACTTCTCCTTTTTCATTTCTAATTCTGTTGATTTTAGTCTTCTCCGTTTTTTTCTTGATGAGTCTGGCTAATGGTTTATCAATTTGTTTATCACCTCAAAGAACCAGCTTTTAGTTTTATTGATCTTTGCTATTGTTTCCTTCATTTCTTTTTCATTTATCTCTGCTCTGATCTTTATGATTTCTTTCCTTCTGCTAAATTTGGGTTTTTTTTTTTTTTTTTTTTTTTTTTTTGTTGTTCTTCTTTCTCTAATTGCTTTAGCTGTAAAGTTGGGTTGTTTATTTGAGATTTTTCTTGTTTCATGAGGTAGGATTGTGTTGATATAAACTTTCCTCTTAGAATTGCTTTTGCTGCATCCCATAGGTTTTGGGTCATCGTGTTTTCATTCTCATTTGTTTCTAGATATATTTTGATTTCCTCTTTGATTTCTTCAGTGATCTCTTGGTTATTTAGTAGTGTATTGTTTAGCCTCCATGTATTTGTATTTTTTACAGTTTTTTTTCCTGTAATTGATATCTAGTCTCATAAGGTTCTGGTGGGAAAAGTTACTTGATATGATTTCAATTTTCTTAAATTTACCAAGGCTTGATTTGTGACCCAAGATATGGTCTATCCTGGAGAATGTTCCATGAGCACTGGAGAAGAAAGTGTATTCCATTGTTTTTGGATGGAATGTCCAACAAACTTCTTGGATTGATTCCTTGATTATTATGTAGTGTCCTTCTTTGTCTCTTATTTTAGTCTTTATTTTAAAGTCTGTTTTGTTTGACATGAGAATTGCTACTCCAGCTTTCTTTTGATTTCCATTTGCATGGAATATCTTTTTCCATCCCCTCATTTTCAGTCTGTATGTGTCCCTAGGTCTGAAGAGGGTCTCTTGTAGACAGCATTTATTCGGGTCTTTTTTTGTATCCATTCAGCCAGTCTATGTCTTTTGGTTGGAGCATTTAATCCATTTACATTTAAGGTAATTTTTTATATGTATGTTTCTTTACCATTTTCTTAATTGTAAGAGCTGTTTGTGTATTTTTGATATTAACCCCTTGTCCGTTGCGTTGTATGCAAATATTTTCTCCCATTCTGAAGGTTGTTTTTTTGTTTTGTTGATGGTTTCCTTTGCTGTGCAATGGCTTTTAAGTTTGATCACGTCCCATTTGTTTATTTTTGCTTTTATTTCTTTTGCCTTGTGAGACTGATGTAAGAAAATGTTGTTACTATTTATGTCAGAGAATATTTTTCCTATGTTTTCTTCTAGGAGTTTTGTGGTGTCATGTCTTATACTTAGGTCTTTAAACTATTTTTAGTTTATTTTTGTACATGGTGTGAGGTAATGTTCTAATTTCACTGATTTTCATGTAGCTGTCTAGCTTTCCCAGCACCACTTGTGGAAGAGACTATCTTTTCTCCATTGTATATTCTTGCATCCTTTATTGTAGACTAATTGAGTGTAGGTGTCTGGGTTTATTTCTGGGCTCTCTATTCTGTTCCATTGATCTATACGTCTGTGTTTGTACCAGCACCACACTGTTTTGCTTACTGTAGCTTTGTAGTATTGTCTGAAGTCTGGAAGGGTTCAGACTTTGTAGTAAAGTCTGAAGTCCAGCTTTGTTCTTTTTTTTTCAGGATTGCTTTGACTATTCTGGACCTTTTGTGGTTCTATCTATATTTAGGATAGTTTTAGTTCTGTGAAAAATGTCATGGATATTTTGATAGGGATTTCATTAAATCTGTAGATTGCTTTGGTTAGTGTGGCCATTTTAACAATATTAATTTTTCCAATCCAAGAGCATGGGATATCTTTCCATTTCTTTGAATTACCTTCAATTTCTTTTACCAGTGTTTTATAGTTTTCTATGTATAGGTCTTTCACCTCCTTGGTTAAGCTTATTCCTAGGTTTTTTGTTTTTTTTGATGTGATTTTAAACAGGATTGTTTTTTACTTTCTCCTTCTGATATCTCATTACTTACGTAAAGAAATGCAACAGATTTCTGTATATTAATCTTATATCCTGCTACCTAGCTGAATTCATTTGTTAGTTCTAATAGTTTTAACGTGGAGATTTTAGTGTTCTCTATATAGAGTATTAAAAGTCATACAAGTTTTTATGGCGTCTTACACTATATATGGCCAAAATACTTTCTTAAGGAATTGTACTAAATTATAATGCTAGAGAGTATCAATTTCCTTACACTGCAGCTCAAATGGATATTATACTGTTTTTGTTAATATATGAAAAATGGTACTTTTAATTTGTTATTTTATTTTTTAATTACTGGCACAGTAAAATATTTTTAATATATTTATTTATAAGTTGTATTCAGTACCATTCTTTCTTTAAAAACTGAAATCACAAGTGGTGAATAAATTTATGATTAAAAGAAGACCAATAATAGAATTTTCTCAAAATCAGGCAGGAATTGTGTTACAGTATAGATTAACTTCTTTGCTATCTATTTTAGTTAATTAGATAAATAAATATATGTTAAATTTAGTATCTTTGTTGACATGTATCTTCATGGTTTTACTGTTAAAATTTTTTGAGAGAAAGTATAAATTATAGGAATAAATATCTAAAATAAAGCTATGTTGTTTTTTTGAATTCATAATGAACACCATCAAAATTAAGCTAACTGAGAGGTATATTCTAAAAGGCAAAAATGGGAAACGGATTTTATATGTTTCCAGGTTAATTATGAAACATTCCAGATATTGCAGTAATAACAAAATATGACTTCTGTTCCTGTGTTTTTGTAAGCATATATTTCCAAAATGGATTTGCAATATAAAATTAGATTTTTTTCTATTCATTTTTTTAATAAGCATAATGTTAAATAGGTAAAATCTGGAGGGTTTAGTATGATCCAGCCATTCTGTTCCTAGATGGCTACTCACTTGCATATAAGGAGACATAAGCAGAGATACTCATCAAGCTCTCCTTGTAATAGCAGAAACAGGTAAATACTCCAACAGTCCAGCCAGGTAAAACGGATACACAACTCTGGTGTACAATGGGCTACTTAGCAGTTGAAATGAACAAACTAGTTCTACATGTATCAACATGGGCTTACCTCACATAGTGTTGTGTGAAAAACAAACAAACAGCAGAAAGGATGGCTATAGAAAGCTACATTTATTTAAAATTTTATATGACAGAATTTCAGGCTTAAGAAATTACATGTGTGTGCATGTGTAGTAAAATATAAAATTAGACACTGAGATGACACACAGCAATTTGGCATAGTGGTTGTATCTGGCCAGGGACAGGTATGGGAAGAAGAGATAGGGTGGGATGGAGATGGAGGTGTAGTCATCTTTGAAAATTCTCCCTCTCTTCCTGCCATCTTTCCTTCCCTCTCTGCTTCCCATCCTTCCTCTCCTCCTCCCTCCCTCTCTCCCTTCCTTCCCTCCCCACCCTCTCTTCCTTCCCTCTCTGCCCTTCCTTTGCCCATATTTCTGTCACTCTTTCTTTAAAGAAAGGTGAAGAAAATAGGGCAATGTATTAACGTATTTTTAATCTCTCCATGATTTTGATTTTGTCACATGAACAGATAAATCCTCAAATAACCCACTTACACTTTTATTTTAAATACATTTGTTTTGAACTGGGTGTAGCCACCTTCCTGTCCTCTATACCAGAATTACTATAAACAAAAAAAGAAAGGAACACAAAAATTATCTCTCCCTCACATTGTCTCTATACCTAACTTTCATTTAATAGGGGGCAGTAATTATAATCTTCTGAAAAGAGTCCCTTCAGTCAAGAAGTCTATCAACTTAGATGAATCGTGGTGTTTGAAACTGATGTATATTTCCTTACATTTCTCATCACAATTTGCAACTATAAATTTATTTGTTTGATAACTTGTTCTTGTATGCTTCTTGTATAGATGGTAAGTACTACAAGAGAAATAACCTCGCAATGAGTAATTTACCATTGTCCCAGTGTCTGGCATAGAATTGATGCCTAAATTAATGGCATTAATATGTAGCTTAAGGAAATAGTGAAATCATTATTTCCCTAAAGAAGACAGAAAAAGAATAGTGTGCTGACTTTATTAAAAAATTATGCCAGTGTTATTTGGAATACAGATTTAGGATAAAGATCCATTTCCCCCACTTAATTCAATTTCTTACTAAAAATTATCTTGGGTGCATTTGCTAAAAAACAGCCACAGTCTATTGTCAGTTGGGAAATTTCTAGGCTCATGAAGCTGCTTGAAACATACTTAAATTAAGGCAGGTGTAAGCAAATTATATAATTCTGTGAATTACCTACTTTTTTAGAGTAGCCCTTCCTTTTTAAGCACAGAAAGTTTTAGTCACTAGATATTCATAATAAATAAACGTACAGTTCTTGGTATTAGGGAGGACCTTCAAGATGGAGGAGTAAGATGTGGAGATCACCTTCCTCTCTACAAATACATCAAAAATACATCTACATGTGGAACAACTCCTACAGAATACCTACTGAATGCTGGCAGAAGACCTTGGACTTCCCAAAAGGCAAGAAACTCCCCACATACCTGGGTAGAGCAAAAGAAAAAAGAAAAAACAGAGACAAAAGAGTAGGGATGGACCTGCACCTCTGGGAGGGAGCTGTGAAGGAGGAAAAGTTTCCACACACTAGGGAGCCCCTTCACTGGCAGGGACGGCGAGTGGACAGGGGGGAAGCTTCAGAGCCAAGGAGGAGAGTGCAACAACAAGGGTGCAGAGGGCAAAGTGTAGAGCTTCCCTCACAGAGGATTGGTGCCAACCAGAACTCACCAGCTGGAGAGGCTTGTCTGCTCACCCGCCAGGGCAGGTGGGGGCTGGGAGCTGAGGCTTGGGCTTCGGAGGTCAGATCCCAGGGAGAGGACTGGGTTTGGCTGAGTGAACACAGCCTGAAGGGGGCTAGCGCACCACAGCTGGCTGGGAGGGAGTCCGGGAGAAAGTCTGGAACTGATGAAGAGACAAGAGACCAATGTTTTGGGTTGCATGAGGAGAGGGGATTCAGAGCACCACCTGAACGAGCTCCAGAGATGGGCGCAAGCCGCGGCTATCAGCATGAACACCAGAGATGGGCATGAAACTCTAAGGCTGCTGCTGCAGGCACCAAGAAGCCTGTGTGCAAGCACAGGTCACTATCCAGTTCCCCTCCTGGGAGCCTGTGCAGCCCACCACTGCCAAGCTCCCGTGATCCAGAACAACATCCCGGGGAGAACACACGGCATGCCTCAGGCTGTTGCAACGTTATGCTGGCCTCTGCTGCCACAGGCTCGCCCTGCATTCCAATTATAACTACTGTAGCTCTCCCTCCCCCCAGCCTGAGTGAGCCAGAGCCTCCGAATCAGCCGCTCCTTTAACCTCCTCCTGTCTGGGTGAAGAACAGATGCCAGAGGCGGGGCCAAATCCAAAGCTGAACCCCAAGAGCTGTGCAAAGGAAGAAGAGAAAGGGAAATTTCTCCCAGCAGCCTCAGGAGCCACAGATTAAATCTCCACAATCAACCTGATGTACACTGCATCTGTGGAATATCTGAATAGACAACAAATTATCCTAAAACTAAGGTGGTGGACTTTGGGCGCAACTGTAGATTTGGGGTTTGCTTTCTGTGTCTAATTTGTTTCTAGTGTTATGTTTATCATAGTTTAGTATTTAGAGCTTTTTATCATTGGTAAATTTGTTTATTGGTTTGGTTGGTCTCTTCCTTTTATATATAAAATATATATATATTATATATATATATATATTTTTCCTTTTTCTGTCTGAGTGTGTATGTGAATGCTTCTTTGTGTGATTTTGTCTGTATAGGTTTGCTTTTACCATTTGTCCTAGGGATCTTTCTGTCCATTTTTTTAAGTATAGTTTTTAGTGCTTGTTATCACTAGTGGATTTCTTTATTGGTTTGGTTGTCCTCTTCTTTATTTTTTAAATTTTATATAATATTTTTTAATTTTTTATTTTAATAACTTTATTTTATTTTATTTCTTTTTTTTTTTCTTTTCTCCCATTTCTTCTGAGCCATGTGTCTGACAGGGTCTTGGTGTTCTGGCTGGGTGTCAGGCATGAGCCTCTGAGGTGGGAGAGCTGAGTTCAGGACATTGGTCCAACAGAGACCTCCTGGCCCCTCGTAACATCAATCGGTGAGAGATCTCCCAGAGATCTCCGTCTCAATGCTAAGACCCAGCTCCACTCAACAACCAGCAAGCTCCAGTGCTGGACACCCATGCTAAACAACTAGCAAGACAGGAACACAACCCCACCCACTAGCAGAGAGGCTGCCTAAAATCATAATAAGTTCACAGACACCCCAAAACACACCACCAGACGTGGTCCCCACCAGAAAGACAAGATCCAGCCTCATCCTTCAGAACACAGGCACCAGTCCTTCCACCAGGAAGCCTACACAACCCACTGAACCAATCTTACCCACTGGGGGCAGATACAAAAACCACGGGAACTACGAATCTGCAACCAGTGTAAAAGGAGACCCCAAACACAGTAAGTTAAGCAAAATGAGAAGACAGAGAAATACACAGCAGGTGAAGGAGAAAGGTAAAAACCCACCAGACCAAACAACTGAAGAGGAAATAGGCAGTCTACTTGAAAAAGAATTCAGAGTAATGATAGTAAAGATGATCCAAAATCTTGGAAA
>NC_041220.1:54772947-54775704 GCF_002837175.3 Physeter macrocephalus
ATGAAAAGAATTGAGGAGAGTCTCAGAGACCTCTGGGACAACATTAAACACACCAGCATTCGAATTATAGGGGTCCCAGAAGAAGAAGAGAAAAAGAAAGGGACTGAGAAAATATTTGAAGAGATGATAGTTGAAAACTTCCATAATATGGGAAAGGAAATAGTCAATCAAGTTCAGGAAGCTCAGAGAGTCCCAAACAGGGATAATCCAAGGAGAAACACACCAAGACACATATTAATCAAACTACAAAAAATTAAACACAAAGAAAAAATGTTAAAAGCAGCAAGGGAAAAGCAACAAATAAAATACAATGGAATCCCCATAAAGTTAACAGCTGATCTTACAGCAGAAACTGTGCAAGCCAGAAGGGTGTGGCAGGACATATTTCAAGTGATGAAAAGGAAAAACCTTCAACAAATATTACTCTATCCAGCAAGGATCTCATTCAGATTTGATGGAGAAATTAAAAGCTTTACAGACAAGCAAAAGCTAAGAGAATCTACCACCACCAAATCAGCTTTACAACAAATGCTAAAGAAACTTCTCTAGGCAGGAAACACAAGAGAAGGAAAAGACCTACAAAAACTTAACCAAAACAATTAAGAAAATGGTAACAGGAACATACATATCAATAATTACCTTAAGTGTAAATGGATTAAATGCTCCAACCAAAAGACACACAGAGGCTGAATGGATACAAAAACAAGACCCGTATATATGCTGTCTACAAGAGACCCACTTCAGACTTAGGGACACATACAGACTGAAAGTGAGGGGATGGAAAAAGATATTCCATGCAAATGGAAATCAAAAGATAGTTGGAGTAGCCATTCTCGCATCAGACAAAAGAGACTTTACAATAAAGACTATTACAAGAGACAAAGAAGGACACTACATAATGATCTAGGGATCAGTCCAAGAAGATACAACAATGGTAAATGTTTATGCACCCAACATAGGAGCACCTCAATACATAAGGCAAATGCTAACAGCCATAAAAGGGGAAAACGACAGTAACACAGTAATAGTAGGGAACTTTAACACCCCACTTTCACCAATGGACAGATCAACCAAAATGAAAATAAATAAGGAAACACAAGCTTTAAATGATACATTAAACAAGATGGACCTAATTGATATTTATAGGACATTCCATCCAAAAACAACAGAATACACTTTCTTCTCAAGTGCTCATGGAACATTCTCTAGGATAGATCATATCTTGGGTCACAAATCAAGCCTCGGTAAATTTAAGAAAACTGAAATCATATCTAGTATATTTTCCGACCACAACGCTATGAATAGACTAGGTATAAATTACAGGAAAAAAAACTGTAAGAAATACAAACACATGGAGGCTAAACAATATGCTACTAAATAATCAAGAGATCATTGAAGAAATCAAAGAGGAAATCAAAAAATACCTAGACACAAATGAAAATGAAAACACGATGACCCAAAACCTATGGGATGCAGCAAAAGCAGTTCTAAGAGGGAAGTCTATAGCAATACAATCCTACCTCAAGAAACAAGAAAAATGTCAAATAAACAACTTAACCTTACACGTAAAGGGATTAGAGAAAGAAGAACAAAAAAACCCCCAAAGTTACTAGAAGGAAAGAAATCTTAAAGATCAGATCAGAAATAAATGAAAAAGAAATGAAGGAAATGATAACAAAGATCAATAAAACTAAAAGCTGGTTCTTTGAGAAGATAAACAAAATTGGTAAACCATTAGCCAGAGTCATCAAAATAAAAAAAGAGCGAAGACTCGAATCAACAGAATTAGATATGAAAGAGGAGAAGTAACAACCGACACTGCAGAAATACAAAGGATCATGAGACTACCACAGGCAACTATATGCCAATAAAATGGACAACCAGGAAGAAATGGACAAATTCTCAGAAAAGCACAACCTTCCAAGACAGAACCTTTCTTCAGGAAGAAATGCAAAATATCCACAGACCAATCACAAGCAGTGAAATTGAAACTGTGATTAAAAATCTTCCAACAAAGAAAAATCCAGGACCAGATGGCTTCACAGGTGAATTCTATCAAACATTTACAGAAGAGCTAACACCCTTCCTTCTCCAACTCTTCCAAAAAATTGCACATGAAGGAACACTCCCAAACTCATTCTATGAGGTCACCATCACCCTGATACAAAAACCAGACAAAGTTGTCACAAAAAAGAAAATTACAGGCCAATATCACTGATGAACATAGATGCAAATATTCTCAACAAAATACTAGCAAACAGAATCCAACAGCACATTAAAAGGATCAAGTGGGGTTCATCACAGGAATGCAAATATTCTTCAATATACGCAAATCAATCAATGTGATAAACCATATTAACAAATTGAAGGAGAAAAACCATATGATCATCTCAATAGATGCAAAAAACATCTGACAAAATTCACAACCCATTTATGATAAAACCCTCCAGAAGGTAGGCATAGAGGGAACTTACCTCAACATAATAAAGGCCTTATATGACAAAACCAAAGGCAACATCATTCTCAATGGTGAAAAACTGAAAACATTTCCACTAAGATCAGGAACAAGACAAGGTTGCCCACTCTCACCACTATTATTCAACATAGTTTTGGAAGTTTTAGCCACAGCAATCAGAGAAGAAAAAGAAATAAAAGAATCCAAATTGTAAGGGAAGAAGTAAAGCTTTCACTGTTTGGAGATGACATGATACTATACATAGAGAATCCTAAAGATGCTATCAGAAAACTACTAGAGCT
>NC_041220.1:54777395-54791993 GCF_002837175.3 Physeter macrocephalus
CATATGATCATTTCAATAGATGCAGAGAAAGCTTTTGACAAAATTCAACACCCATTTATGATAAAAACCCTGCAGAAAGTAGGCATAGAGGGAACTTTCCTCAACATAATAAAGGCCATATATGACAAACCCACAGCCAACATCGTCCTCAATGGTGAAAAACTGAAACCATTTCCACTAAGATCAGGAACAAGACAAGGTTGCCCACTCTCACCACTATTATTCAACATAGTTTTGGAAGTTTTAGCCACAGCAATCAGAGAAGAAAAAGAAATAAAAGAATCCAAATTGTAAGGGAAGAAGTAAAGCTTTCACTGTTTGGAGATGACATGATACTATACATAGAGAATCCTAAAGATGCTATCAGAAAACTACTAGAGCTCATCAATGAATTTGGCAAAGTAGCAGGATACATAATTAATGTACAGAAATCTCTTGCATTCCTATACACTAATGATGAAAAATTTGAAGGAGAAATTCGCGGGCCTCTCACTGCTGTGGCCTCTCCCGTTGCGGAGCACAGGCTCCAAACGCGCAGGCTCAGCGCCCATGGCTCACGGGCCCAGCCACTCCGCGGCACGTGGGATCTTCCCGGACGGGGGCACGAACCCGTGTGCCCTACATCGGCAGGCGGACTCTCAACCACTGCGCCACCAAGGAAGCCCCAAAGCAATCTTGAGAAAGAAAAACGGAGCGGGAAGAATCAGGCTCCCTGACTACAGACTATACTACAAAGCAACAGTAATCAAGACAGTATGAAACAAAAGTAAACAAATGGGACCTAATGAAACTTAAAAGCTTTTGCACAGCAAAGGATACCATAAACAATATGAAAAGACAACCCTCAGAATGGGAGAAAATATTTGCAAACGAAGCAACTGACAAAGGATTAATCTCCAAAACATACAAGCAGCTCATCCAGTTCAATATCAAAAAGCAAACAACCCAATCCAAAAATGTGCAGAAGACCTAAATAGACATTTGTCCAAAGAAGATATACAGATTCCCAACAAACATGTGAAAGGGTGCTCAACATCACTAATCATTAGAGAAATGCAAATCAAAACTACAATGAGGTATCACCTCACACCAGTCAGAATGGCCATCATCAAAAAGTCTACAAACAATAAATGCTGGAGAGGGTGTGGAGAAAAGGTAACCCTCTTGCACTGTTGGAGGGAATGTAAATTGATACAGCCACTATGGAGAACAGTATGAAGGTTCCTTAAAGACATGGAAACAACCTAAGTGTCCATCAACAGATGAATGGATAAAGAAGATGTGGCACATATATACAATGGAATATTACTGAGCCATAAAGAGAAATTAAATTGAGTTATTTGTAGTGAGTTGGATGGACCTAGAGACTGTCATACAGAGTGAAGTCAGAAGGAGAAAAACAAATACCGTATGCTAACACATATATATGGAATCTAAAAAAAAAAAAAAGGTTTTGAAGAAACTAGTGGCAGGACAGGAATAAAGGCACAGAGGTAGAGAATGGACTTGAGGACATGGGGAGGGGGAAGGGTAACCTGGGACGAAGTGAGAGAGTGGCTTGGATATATATATACACTACCAAATATAAAATAGGTAGCTAGTGGGAAGTAGCATAGCACAGGGAGATCAACTTGGCACTTTGTGACCACCTAGAGGGGTGGGATAGGGAGGATGGGAGGGAGATGCAAGGAGATATGGGGATATATGTATATGTATAGCTGATTCACTTTGTTATACAGCAGAAACTAACACACCATTGTAAAGCAATTATACTCCAATAAAGATGTTAAAAATATATATATATTTCTTCCCAATTTTCCTTTTGTATCACCACCCCACAAAGTAAACATTAACAAAACAACCCCTCCCCTCAAATATACTTTATTCACGAAGCATACATGAGCACATGTATGGATTGCTGAAGTCAAAATATAGTCTCCTAATCAAGGGAAATTATATATAGAGATTTGCCTATGTTACATTAAACATAAAGTGATTCCTCTCACCCTGACCGTTGAGAATAATGACATTCGTTTTGACCATTTTCAGGTGTATGGAAAACCTGAATGTTCCAATTAACTCTGGTAATTAATTACTCTGAATAAAAACTGTTTTAGTAGGTTGACCATTTAAATGAATAAACAAATGGTACAGTCCTATTATCCCAATACTGCATAAATTATAAGTGCATTTTAGTAGAGACATTTATCCTACTGAGTAAATTCAAAATGCTGTACCCAATAAATCTTATTCTTAAATTCTGATTATTTATTAAGAAAATATTGTGCAGTAAACATATAGAACTTAATTTTGAATATTTCATATATCTAATAATATGGGTTTAAATAACATGGTGCCTCAAAGTAAACAATTTTTTTCATAGTAAACAATTTTTGAATTCTGTATTTTTAAAAATATTTGAATGCAGTTTATTGGTTTAATATTTCTGAATTTTGTACTAATTAATCATCAATAATATAACAGCAAGTGGTACATTTGAAAACATTCACAACTTTTAATATCACTTATATAAATGGAAGAAAGTATAAATAACAACTCCTTATTAAGAATAATTTTTTTAATTTCACTTTCAAGTTTTCCACAAATTGCTTTATTTAATAGAGAAGTTTACATGCTACATTTAATAGTGCAAATAGAAATATGAGAGTGGAAAGAACAGCACTAGGTACCTTGCTCATATGTCTCCTCAAATCTTCACATTATCCCTCTATGTTGGGAATTGTTTTGGGTTTAGAAGAGAAATCTGTTCCATTGGAGAGGCAGATGCATTATGACCATAGTTTTGTGTTCGTAAGTTTACTCTTGACCTGTGGCAAAAGTGTAGATCTGAGTTTATAAGCATTCGTCTGTATTTGTATCTGTACTTCAGAAAGGACTTTACCTCTCTTTTTGTAGGGAAAATTGTGAAATATTTTGAAATGAACCAGAAAGATTACTGGATGTCTTGTCTAGAGGTCAGGGTCATCTCACCTTTCATCGTCTAAGAGCTATTTTGCAATTTTGTGCATTGTAGAAAAATGATAGTAATGCAAACAATTCTTATCCATAGAGTTGCAATGGCAGTTGATATTGCCCTGTGGTTACTGGCCAGTTTTGCCAGTTTGCATCTATCCATGATGTAGTTTCAGTATACTATGCCTTTTCAGTATATTTACTCCTTGGATTCTCCTTGTGACTGTTTATAACATCTAACTAGTTCTCTCATTAATTAATGGGTTATTGAAATCTTTGACACATGTTTGTTTTATATTTTTACATGATTTTATCTTTTTAAAATGATCGCCCTTTAACAGTTTTGGAGGTAATCTATCAAGATGACCAATGGATTTACCTAACTGAGGCAGATAAAATATATTGCCAAAAAAGTGTACCTTACAGGCCACTTAAGCTCAGGCATGTCTTTTCTTGGTTCCCAGGGGTGAAATATGTATTTATTGTTTCATTTTAAGGTGAAACCCAAGAATATACCTTTGCTGACTCTTTTCTCTTTTTTTCCCCCCTCATCTACTGATTTTTCTCTTTTGTTTTTGTTTCTAGTTTGCTTATGGCCAGTAAGTTATTCCGCATTGGTGATAGCAATGACTGAGGATTTGGTTTCATGGTCTGACCATTTAATGATTTCTGTAAATAGGTTAATGGATAATAGAGTTAGCGTTCTATACTCTTCTGGATGAGAGACAACAGAGAGTCTGGTTTGTTAGCCTTTTTTGTTTGTTTTATCTATTTGTCCATTTTGAGCTCAAGTCAGTTAAGAGTCTTGTGCCCAGTGGAATGGAAAGCAGCTGTTTGATATCTGGAACATGAGTTTTTGTGTTTCTATATTTACTCTCAACCTGTGGCAAAAGTGTAGATCTGAATTTATAAACACTCTAAGTGTCTTTGTATCTATAATTCAGAAAGACCTTTATCGCTCACTGCACGAGAATACTAATAAATTAGATTATAAAGTCCTAATGTAATAATGCTTTATTCTAATTGATTTATTTAGATAAATAAGTGCTAATAAAAATCAAATGCTCCTAAATTCCCAGAAAATAAGGAAAACTGTACTTCAAACATTTTAAATGTTCTAGACTTAAATAAAATATTTTCTTATAAAAGTTAACTCTGAAACACTTTAAGGATACAAGTTTAGCTAATTAAGATAAATCTTTGGTAAATGGACCTAGTGTAATAATTTTGGTTTAATATAAAACAGCCATGTCTTTTCTACTTTATCAATATTAAGTATAATATAAGCATACAGTTTATTCTGATCAAATATGCTGACATTAATACTACATATTTCTTAAATATGATTATGAAAAATGTCAATTTGTGTTCAAATTAATTGAATCACTATTCTTACAAACTTTATTTCAACAGTAGTTATGTTTTGTAATATGTAAGCTTGGAGATAATTTTCATGGTATCTAGCTTGAAGCCTTTGGTTGATATTAAATTGAGCTAATTAATGGATAATCATTGGGTACCTAGAAAATTTCTAAGTAAATACTCAAACATTGATTACTAAGCATAATTTTAAATTTATATACCTTTGCTTCTTATTTTTTTGTGCGATGGAGTGGCTATAGCTTTGGGGATGTTAATGAATGTGTTTATTTTTGCCACTTTAAAAAGATGTTAAGAGGATGTATATGTCTGTAAAAAGTTGTGTTTTTTGTGTTTTTCATGTGTTCATGAGCTCTGCTAGTCTGATGAAGTCCTTTTGAATGACAGACAGCTGTCAATCTTCCACTCCCTACTTTTCTTTGTGAAATACAATTTCATTTCCTTGGTTAAAAGCTGTAATTTATAGGACTTGCTGAGACTATTCTACGAGTAATAGTGACAAAGAAATACATGTGTATATGTGTGTCTTTATTATTCAAGAAAAAAATAGTTTTGTCCTAAAGCCATGGTACTCAAATTTTTTGGTCTCCTGATCCCCTTACACTCTTAAATATCATCAGTATTTACCACAGCTGAAATTTAAACTGAGAAAAATTTTAATATGTATTTATTGATTCATTTTGAGAGAGCAGTGATGAATGCATTACATATGAATATCTTAGTGTTATTATGAAAATAGTCCTGGCTGCATAGACCTCATGATAAAGAAGCACTGTAGGGCTTCCCTGGTGGCGCAGTGGTTGAGAGTCCGCCTGCCGATGCAGGGGACACGGGTTCGTGCCCCGGTCCGGGAGGATCCCACATGCCGCAGAGCGGCTGGGCCCGTGAACCATGGCCGCTGAGCCTGCGCGTCTGGAGCCTGTGCTCCGCAACGGGAGAGGCCACAACAGTTAGAGGCCCGCATACTGCAAAAAAAAAAAAAAAAAAGTAGCACTGTACTAAAGTGAAATCTATGTACGTTCCAGAATGTGAAAGAGCATGATAAAGGACAAACTCGGAAAGTGAATTTTATTTGCTTTGATTTATAGTACCTGAGTCTGAAAATAAGCTATGAAGTGTATTAAAATTTTAGCGGAGTTTGATTGATCTTTATGGGTTTGCTTACTTGACTTACTGATTTAATGCCTTTTATACAATGTAAAAGAGTCTATATCTATATCATCTATATCTATATCTAATCTTTTACTTGCAAAGCTGTCTTGTTTTCCCAGAGGGCCTCTGAAAACATCACAAAGTTATTTTGTAAGAATTGCATGTGAAGAGTTGTCACGTAAGAGGATATGCTCATCCTGTCCCCAATTACATTTGTAGAGGTAAAATGTTATTAATAGAAATATTTCAGGAAGTGTAGTCCCTGGAAATTTGTCAGAGCCCTTGCTTTCCGTTATATGTATTAACCTCGGAGAAACGTTACTCAAAACTCTTACCAAATAGCTCTCTCTAGTTTTCCTATTTTTATCAGAGTCCTTATGCTGCTTTGCCTGAAGATATTAAACAATAAAAGTATAGTATTTTCAGTCATAATTTCAGGTATTATTCACAGTGTTTACTTTTCCACAATCTTCTTTCATTAATTTTAGTAGAGCATCTTCTAGACAGTAAGGTCTCATTCTGATCCCACACGTGCTATGGATATGTACCTCTAGACAAAATTTCCGAGTAGAGACGACAATCTTTCAGCATTTTCCACTGTGTTTGGAGGCCATGTACCTCACTGCTGGATCTTCCTAATCTCAGCACAACTGAGTCCTATTCCCTGAAGGCTCCCAATATTCATTGCCAACTCATTTCTATTTCTGGGTAATGCAAAGCTATGACATAGTTTAAATCGGGGATCTATAAAAATCTCAAGACAAAAAATGGTTGAAGCCCTGGTGGGGTCAGGGTTTCAGGTAGTTTGTCTCTTGTTATGATTTAACTCAGCAATCTAGTCTATGGAGAGAAGCGGTAAGGCCAGTAAACTGTCACACAGCACAGCCAGGTTTCCGTCACTCACTCAGTATTCTTCTATAATTTTGACAGTTGAATCTACTAATTGGTAAACTAAGCTCCTAAAAATAAGTCGTACACTATTTCGGGAGTAGCCAGTTTACCATACAGAGCACAGATAAAAGAGCAATAGAAAAGGAATTCCATGTGGTTTAACTAATTCTGACTAATTTTAGTTAAATTTAGTTAAATTTTAACTAATTTTCCCATGCCGCAGGCTGAAGGTTGAGAACAGAATGCATAGGTTGTTCATATCATTTGGTCTGTTACAACCCACAGGAAACCTCCCCCACCCTCAACAATAGTAGCAACAAAGTCTTCGATTTGTGATTTCCACCATTTCAGATTTGACTTATAAGTGTGATGCAATGAGATTGCTACATGCCGGTTGGATCTTATTTCAGAGATAATGCACTATTCTTTTTTTTTGAGTGAGCTCATTTAAAGCAATAGTCTGAAGATGGAAAACTGGCAGAAATAAAGGCTTGTGAAAATGTAGCATTTCTCTAGTTTTCACTCAGACAGAATGGGGAATTGAAAGGGTCTCTGTGGACCGATGGTCTCTGTTTCACATCATCACAGATGATAATGGATCCTCAGGGAAGAGCCAAAGAATTCCTCTGCTGCTGATGTGCTTGTCTCCTTGGCTCAGAAGATAAAAACTCAGCCAGAACAAAAAACCTCTGGTACTGATTTCTTCACTCACTCACTCACTCATATTTATCGATCTTTTCTATGCCAGTCACTGTGCTGGTGAATGTATGTGAAACAAATACATATAAAATATATATGAAGGGCTTCCCTGGTGGCGCAGCGGTTGCGCGTCCGCCTGCCGATGCAGGGGAACCGGGTTCGCGCCCCGGTCTGGGAGGATCCCACATGTCGCGGAGCGGCTGGGCCCGTGGGCCATGGCCGCTGAGCCTGCGCGTCCGGAGCCTGTCCTCCGCAACGGGAGAGGCCACAGCAGTGAGAGGCCCGCATACCACAAAAAAAAAAAAAAAATATATATATATATATATATATATATATATGAAGTATATATAATGTTAGAAATATAAGATATCTATGTAATCTTTGTGGTTGAGAATGTGAGTTCTAGGTAGATTGCCTGTTTTTTCAGCCAGGCTCCTTTAGCTATTGACATTAGTCAAATTACAAGTTACCAGACTTCTCTGTGACTCAGTTTCCTTCTTCCTAAGATGGCTTAATATTAGGATTAGATAAAATAATACCTGTAAAGTATTTTAAAAATTTCCTTGAAGGGCAAGGACTCAATAAATACTTGCTATTGTTATTATGATTAAATTACTTACCACAAGGAGCTTCCAAATCACTAAACATTTCAGTCATGGAGCTAATACCTTCCAGGAGCTGCTAGACCCTAGGAAAACATCACTAAGATGGAAGTCCTAGCTTCAAGGTACAAATAATACCATGGGTTGTACAGACATATCACACAAGTGCTATGTGATTGGTATTATAGTAGATATGTGTATAGGGAATGTATTAGCTATCTCTTATTGCATAACAAATTACCTCAAAACTTAGTTGCTTAAAACAACAAACATTTGCTATCTCACAGATTTTGTGGGCTAGAAATCTGGGCTTGATGTAATTTGGTGTCTCTGTCTCTAGGCCTTTCACAAGTTGCAATCAAGGTGTTTGCTGGGACAAAGGCTCAACTGAGTTGGGAACCCACCCCTAAGCGCACTCAAATTGTTGTTAGTAGGATTCAGTTCCTCACATGCTGCTGGACTAAGGGCCTCAGTTCCTTGCTGGCTGTTGACTGGAGCTCTCCCTCAGTTCTTTGTCGCAAAGGCATTTCCACAGGGCAACTCTCAACTGGTTTCCCTTAGAGCAAGTGAGAAGTAGCAAAAAAGGACCAGCTAGACAGAAGCAAATCTTTTTGAAACCTAATATTAGAAGTAACATCATATCACTTTTGCTATGTTCTATAACTTTGAAGTGAGTCAATAGGTACAGCCACACTCAAGGGAAGGGAATTACACATGGTGTGAATTACTAGGAGGTGAGACTCACTGAGATCCATTTTAGAAGCTGCCTACCACAGGGTACAGTGTTGAAACAAAAAGCAGAGCTGGAAAGACTTTAAAAGTAGGACCAATATGATCTGGGTTTTAAAGCATACGTGATTATTCAGAGAAAGGTGTAGGGGAACAGCATTCGAGGTATGGAGAACAAAACATGCACAAAAGCATATGAAAGAATGAGATGTGATCAAGTGTCATGTGAGAAATTATCTTGATACTTCCAAGCACACTAATACACAAACCTCCCAGAGGTCATGGAACAGCTAAATTAAAATACTCGACTCACATGACATATTAAGTCAATTTAAAATAGAAGTAAAAAACAAGGAGAAAGAAATGGGGCAACTTACACTTCGGATAGGATGCAAGTAGGTGTAAGAATTTCACTATCTGAGTTATGGGACATATAATGTTCATATATCCTCTTTCTCTTTGCCACATCAGACTTCCCCACTGATGGTGTGGTTATGAGGAGCAGAGCTGAGATTCAAGCAAAGTAGTCCTCAGAAGGCACACTGGGCCAATGAGATGGAGGGAGAGATATGGAACATATATATCTCCATGGTTATGTCTAAGCACAACTGTGTCTTGTAAAGTAGTTCACAGAACAGCCATGGGTTTTATTTGTATTTCTTGGGTAGAGCACATGTGGGGCTAGAAAAAGTGTTTTTGGGTGTTACTAATGGGTGACAAATTTGGGGGCATTGTAGTTGTCAATTGATGATCAAGACTTTAGTCTTTCTATCCACTTCTATCTGTAAATAACATTCTTGTTTGTTCTATAATGTTTTTCTATTTATTTTTTCTGTGGTGTGTCATACATGTTATCAATTTATTGTCTATATTGAGTGCATCTTATGAATTCTATGTTTCACAACCTACTTGCTTATTCATTATCTATACTTAATTATCCTATGAATTTTACCTATACCTCATAAACTACTTGCTTAACTTACTATTTATGCTCAATACTTCTTAGGACTTTCTTCTATCCTGTTTGTTTTCTTATCTTTACAGTACAATTGAATACAGTATATGCAAATTGATCAGGGGACTCGAAAAATTCTGGTTCAAGTGGAGCACAGGGGGCTTGCTAAAGAAAGGCAGGTGATAAACATAGGGCTTTGAATGGAAACATGGACTTTATTTTGCAGGCAATGGAGAGTTGCCAAAGGGTGGAAGGAGGAATATAGCTTTATTAGAAATATCACATATACATATGTAAATAAATGAAAGTAATATATGATAAATTCCCAATGAGTAGCTCAAATAAGATGATGGATGCCTTTCAAGATAGACAAAATGATGTCCCCCTGGTGTCATTTGTGTAGGCTTCAGGGAAGATGTAATATGTTAGAAAAATGGTTCTCCAAAGAAATTAAACACTTTTAAACTATGTACCAGGTGTATTATGATGTTTTATGTCTCATTTAATCCTTACAACCAGCCTAAGACGTAGGTGTTATTTCAGATATAAAGGATGAAAAAGATCAAGTGAACTGGCTGAGGTCAAACAGTTAGGAAATGCAAGAGTAGGGATTTGGACTTAGGCAGTCTGATGCTTAGAGTCCAGCCCTTAACCCCTTGTACAAAACAACTTTCCACTGTTGGTGCTGGCAGTGGAAGTGAAGACAAAGCAAGGAGGTCTAAGAAAGTAATGGTTGGTAGCTGGCTAGTAAATGCTTTGGATAAACTGAAAGGCAAAAGTAGAATTAACAAGATGCTTATAAATAAGTTGTGAAATAATCCTTCATATGCTGTATATGGAAATGTAATCATTGATATTAAAAGCTATCTTAGTGAGTTCTCAGGCAGTAAAAAAAATCTGTATAAACAAGAACTAAAACTTCAGTTACAATCTTGTCAGGAAGCTATGCATAGTAAACATGAGACTCTTATGGGAATGTGATCTGGAGAAAAACAAGCTTTTGTCTTTCCAAGAGCTAGGGACCATTTATGTCTCATGTAAGTCAAGAGTCTTTGCTGGTAGTGAGCACAGCACACCAGTCAACTACAACCCTTATGCAGTGCAAATTCTCAAGTTCTACTGTACATCATTTATTTCCATAATCTCAATTAAAAAAAAAAAACTAGGCCACTTTTATTTCAGAACCTAGAATGAAATCTTTTCTGTAGCTACTCTCACATTGTGTCAGAAAATTTACATTTTTAGAAATAGGCAGAACTACTTGCACACTCTGATAGTAGAGACCCTTATTTCATGGGATGCTGACCTCCAAATTCTGTTGTCCATTCTAAAATCTTACCATTCCCATGTGCCACAACTACTGAGCCTGTGCTCTAGAACCCCCGAGCGATAACTACTGAGCCCCCGTGCCACGACTACTGAAGCCCGTGTGCCTAGAGCCCGTGCTCTGCAACAAGAGAAGCCACCACAATGAGAAGCCTGTGCACCACAGTGAAGAGTAGGCCCTGCTCAACACAAGAGAAAGCCTGTGAGCAGCAACGAAGACCCAACACAGCCAAAAATAAAAAATAAGTAAAAAAAAAAAAAAAATACCATCTG
The DNA here is from genome assembly GCF_002837175.3 of Physeter macrocephalus. Classification (NCBI taxonomy): domain Eukaryota; kingdom Metazoa; phylum Chordata; class Mammalia; order Artiodactyla; family Physeteridae; genus Physeter; species Physeter macrocephalus. The sequence goes on from NC_041220.1 coordinate 54,788,376, forward strand.
ACACAAAGTGCCATTGTTTTATATATTTTTTTAGTTAAGTATTTTTGAAACCAATTAACTCCTTTCTTAATTACAGTATTAAAGTTTTATTTAGCCCCTGGGAGCAGTCTGCTCTAAGAATATCTTTGTTTAATTATAAGACTGTTTATTTTGTGCTTTCACAGTCCAATCTTTTAGGGCACTTAGATTCAAAGAACTGACAAGAAACAAGAGGGAATTCCAAGTATGGTTGCTCTTTGACTTTGGTTATAAGATCTTGACAAGAGAACACAGCTGGAAAACCACTTTAGTTTTGGTCTTTAGAATTTCTTAGGAAAAACAACATTAATGGTACATGAAAATTAATATTAGTCGTTCAGAATTATATGATATAAACCCTATAGAGAGAAAAGGAAAAAAGTAATTTCCTGCTTGGAAGAAGGGAAATAAAAATTACAGATATTCTTGTCTACATGGTAGGAGGTTGAGGTAGTATGAACTTTGCAGGTTGAATATTGAACTAAACTTAGTCATTAGAAATGGCTACATGTGTAGGAGAAAACACCACTAAACTGACATTTATAAAGACATGCATTGGGTGCAGAGCTGTTTTTTGGTTTAGTCCTACTTTGTAGAGTTTACATTAATTTTGTAAATTAATTGTACTCCATCTATAAAGTCTCTTTTTTCATGTAAGGTAACATATTCATAGGTTATGGGGATTAGGACCTGGATGTCTTTGTGGGAGTTATAATTCAGTGTACCACAAGATGCATGACCTTCTAACCCTGTGGCCTCACAGTTGGGATCTTATAAATAAGAATTTAACAACAGGTATGGAGTAGTTACTGTAATATAAATCTGACACTTTGTTTTATATTGAGGTATAGTTGATTTACAATATTGTATTAGTTTCAGTTGTACAGCATAGTGATTCAATATTTTTTATAGATTATACTCTATTTAAAGTTATTACAAAATAATGGCTATATTTCCCTGTGCAGTATGGTATATCATTGTTATCTATTTTATACACAATAGTTTGTATCTCTTAATCCCATACCCCTGTCCTGTCCCTCCACCCATCTACCCCTCTCCCCACTGGTAACCACTAGTTAGTTTTCTACATCTGTGAGTCTGTTTCTGTTTTTATTTTTTTAAACATCTTTACTGGAGTATAATTGCTTTGCCATGGTGTGTTAGTTTCTGCTTTATAACAAAGTGAATCAGTTATACATATACATATGTCTCCGTATCTCTTCCCTCTTGTGTCTCCCTCCCACCCTCCCTATCCCACCCCTCTAGTTTGTCACAAAGCACCGAGCTGATCTCCTTGTGGTATGCGGCTGCTTCCCACTAGCTATCTATCTTACGTTTGGTAGTGTATATATGTCCATGCCACTCTCTCACTTCGTACCAGCTTACCCTTCCCCCTCCCCGTATCCTCAAGTCCATTCTCTAGTAGGTCTGCATCTTTATTCCCGTCTTGCCCCTAGGTTCTTCATGACCTTTTTTTTCTTTTTCTTTTTTAGATTCCATATATATGTGTTAGCATAGGTATTTGCTGAGTAATATTCCATTGTATATATGTGCCACATCTTCTTTATCCATTCATCTGTTGTTGGACACTTAGGTTGCTTCCATGTCCTGGCTATTGTAAATAGAGCTGCAATGAACATTTTGGTACATGACTCTTTTTAAACTATGGCTTTCTCAGGGTATATGCCCAGTAGTGGAACTGCTGGGTTGTATGGTAGTTCTATTTTCAGTTTTTTAAGGAATCTCCATACTGTTCTCCATAGTGGCTGTATCAGTTTACATTCCCACCCACAGTGTAAGAAGGTTCCCTTTTCTTCACACCCTCTCCAGCATTTATTGTTTGTAGATTTTTTTAAGGATGGCTATTCTGACCAGTGTGAGATGATATCTCATTGTAGTTTTGATTTTCATTTCTCTAATGATTAATGATGTTGAGCATTCTTTCATGTGTTTGTTGGCAATTGGTATATCTTCTTTGGAGAAATGTCAATTTACGTTTTCTGCCCATTGTTGGACTGGGTTATTTGTTTTTTTTTGATATTGAGCTGCATGAGTTGCTTGTATGTTTTGGAGATTAAGCGTTTGTCAGTTGCTTCATTTGCAAATATTTTCTCCCATTCTGAGGGTTGTCTTTTCGTCTTGTTTATGGTTTCCTTTGCTGTGCAAAAGCTTTTAAGTTGCATTAGGTCCCATTTGTTTATTTTTGTTATTATTTCCATTTCTCTAGGAGGTGGGTCAAAGAGGATCTTGCTGTGATTTATGTCATAGAGTGTTCTGCCTATGTTTTCCTCTAGGAGGTCTATAGTGTCTGGCCTTACATTAAGGTCTTTAATCTATTTTGTGTATATTTTTGTGTATGGTGTTAGGAAGTGTTCTAATTTCATTCTTTTACATGTAGCTGTCCAGTTTTCCCAGCACCACTTATTGAAGAGGCTGTCTTTTCTGCACTGTATATTCTTGCCTCCTTTATCAAAGATACGGTGACCATATGTGCATGGGTTTATCTCTGGGCTTTCTCTCCTGTTCCATTGATCTATATTACTGTTTTTCTGCCAGTACCATACTGTCTTGAACTGTAGCTTGGTAGTATAGTCTGAAGTCAGGGAGCCTGATTCCTCTAGCTCCGTTTTTCTTTCTCAAGACTGCTTTGGCTATTTGGGGTCTTTTGTGTTTCCATACAAACTGTGAAATTTTTTGTTCTGGTTCTGTGAAAAATGCCAATGGTAGTTTGAGAGGGATTGCATTGAATCTGTTGATTGGTTGGGTAGTAGAGTCGTTTTCACAATGTTGATTCTTCCAGCCAAAGAATATGATATATCTCTGCATCTATTTGTATAATCTGTAATTTCTGTCATCAGTGTCTTATAATTTTCTGCATACAGGTCTTTTGTCTCCTTAGGTAGATTTATTCCTAGATATTTTATTCTTTTTGTTGCAATGGTAAATGGGGGTGCTTTCTTAATTTCACTCTCAGATTTTTCATCATTAGTGTATAAGAATGCCAGTAAACTCTGTGTGTGCATTAATTTTGTATCCTGCTACTTTACCAAATTCATTGATGAGCTCTAGTAGTTTTCTGGTAGCATCTTTAGGATTCTGTGTATAGTATCACGTCATCTGCAAACAGTGACAGCTTTACTTCTTCTTTTCCAATTTGGATTCCTTTTATTTCCTTTTCTTCTCTGATTTCTGTGGCTAAAACTTCCAAAACTATGTTGAATAATATTGGTGAGAGTGGGCAACCTTGTCTTGTTCCTGATCTTAGTGGAAAAGTTTTCCGTTTTTTACCATTGAGGATGATGTTGGCTGTGGGTTTGTCATATATGGCCTTTCTTATGTTGAGGAAAGTTCAACATAATAAAGAGTTTTTATTAGGGTTTTTATCATAAATGGGTGTTGAATTGTGTTGAAATCGTTCTCTGCATCTATTGAGATGATCATATGGTTTTTCTCCTTCAATTTGTTAATGTGGTGTATCACGTTGATTGATTTGCATATATTGAAGAATCCTTGCATTCCTGGGATAAACCCCCCTTGATCATAGTGTATGATCCTTTTAATGTGCTGTTGGATTCTGTTTGCTAGTATTTTTTTGAGGAT
>NC_041220.1:54792298-54866189 GCF_002837175.3 Physeter macrocephalus
TTCATCAGGGATATTGGTCTGTAGTTTTCTTTCTTTGTGACATCTTTGTCTGGTTTTGGTATCAGGGTGATGGTGGCCTCATAGGATGAGTTTGGGAGTGTTCCTTCCTCTGCTATATTTTGGAAGAGTTTGAGAAGGATAGGTATTAGCTCTTCTCTAAATGTTTGATAGAATTCGCCTGTGAAGTCTGGTCCTGGGCTTTTGTTTGTTGGAAGATTTTTAATCACAGTTCCAATTTCAGTGCTTGTGATTGGTCTGTTCATATTTTCTATTTCTTCCTGGTTCAGTCTCGGAAGGTTGTGCCTTTCTAAGAATCTGTGCATTTCTTCCAGGTTGTCCATTTTATTGGCATAGAGTTGCTTGTAGTAATCTCTCATGAACCTATGTATTTCTGCAGTGCCAGTTGTTACCTCTCCTGTTTCATTTCTAATTCTATTGATTTGAGTTTTCTCCCATTTTTTCTTGATAAGTCTGACTAATGCTTTATTAATTTTATCTTCTCAAAGAACAAGCTTTTAGTTTTATTGATCTTTGCTATTGTTTCCTTCATTTCTTTTTCATTTATCTCTGATCTGATCTTTATGATTTCTTTCCTTCTGCTAACTTTGCGTTTTTTTTGTTCTTCTTTCTCTAATTGCTTTAGGTGTAAGTTTACGTTGTTTATTTGAGATGTTTCTTGTTTCTTAAGGTAGGATTGTAGTCTATAAACTTCCCTCTTAGAACTGCTTTTGCTGCATCCCATAGGTTTTGGGTCGTCGTGTTTTCATTGTCATTTGTTTCTAGGTATTTTTTTATTTCCTCTTTGATTTCTTCAGTGATCTCTTGGTTATTAAGTAGTGTGTTGTTTAGCCTCTATGTGTTTGTATTTCCTACAGATTTTTTTCCTGTAATTGATATCTAGTCTCATAGCATTGTGGTCGGAAAAGAAGCTTGATATGATTTCAATTTTCTTAAATTTACCAAGGCTTGATTTGTTAACCAAGATATGATCTATCCTGGAGAATGTTCCATGAGCCCTTGAGAAGAATGTGTATTCTGTTGTTTTTGGATGGAATGTCCTATAAATATCAATTAAATCCATCTTGTTTAATGTATCATTTAAAGCTAGTGTTTTCTTACTTATTTTCATTTTGGATGATCTGTCCATTGGTGAAAGTGAGGTGTTAAAGTCCCCTACTCTGATTGTGTTACTGTCGATTTCCCCTTTTATGGCTGTTAATATCCGGCTTATGTATTGAGGTGCTCCTATGTTGGGTGCATAAATATTTACCATTGTTATATCTTCTTCATGGATTCATCCCTTGATCATTATCTAGTGTCCCTCTTTGTCTCTTGTAATAGTCTTTGTTTTAAAGTTCATTTTGTCTCATATGAGAATTGTTACTCCAGCTTTATTTTGATTTCCATTTGCATGAAATATCTTTCTCCATCCCCTCACTTTCAGTCTGAATGTTCCCTAGGTCTGAAGTGAGTCTCTTGTAGACAGCATATATATGGGTCTTATTTTTGTATCCATTCAGCCAGTCTATGTCTTTTGGTTGGAGCATTTAATCCATTTACATTTAAGGTAATTATCAATATGTATGTTCCTGTTACCATTTTCTTAATTGTTTTGGGTTTGATATTGCAGGTCGTTTCCTTCTCTTGTGTTTCCTGCCTAGAGAAGTTCCTTTAGCATTTGTTGTAAAGCTGGTTTGGTGGTGCTGAATTCTCCTAGTTTTTGCTAAAGCTTTTAATTTCTCCATCAAATCTGAATGAGATCCTTGCTGGGTAGAGTAATCTTGGTTGTAGGTTTTTCTCCTTCATCACTTTAAATATGTCCTGCCACTCCCTTCTTGCTGGCAGAGTTTCTGCTGAAAGATCAGCTGTTAACCTTATGGGGATTCCCTTATGTGTTATTTGTTGTTTTTCCCTTATGGTTTTAATATTTGTTGTTTGTAGTTAATTTTTTTTTTTTTTTTTTTTTTTGCGGTACGCGGGCCTCTCACTGTTGTGGCCTCTCCTTTTGCGGAGCACAGGCTCTGGACTTGCAGGCTCAGTGGCCAGGGCTCACGGGCCCAGCTGCTCCATGGCATGTGGGATCCTCCCAGACCGGGGCATGAACCTGTATCCCCTGCATCGGCAGGCGGACTCTGAACTACTGCACCACAAGGGAAGCCCCTGTATTTAATTTTTGATAGTTTTATTAATATGCGTCTTGGCATGTTTCTCCTTGGATTTATCCTGTATGGGAATCTCTGTGCTTCCTGGACTTGATTAACTATTTCCATTCTTTTTTCTTTATTCTGCTCTGCAGTAGTTATTTCCACTATTTTATCTTCCAGCTCGCTCATCTGTTCTTCTGCCTCAGTTATTCTGCTATTGATCCCTTCTAGAGCATTTTAAATTTCATTTATTGTGTTGTTCATCACTGTTTGTTTGCTCTTTAGTTCTTCTAGGTCCTTGTTAAACATTTCTTATATTTTCTACATTCTATTTCCAAGATTTTGGATCATCTTTTCTATCATTATTCTGAATTCTTTTTCAGGTAGACTGCCTATTTACTCTTCGTTTGTTATGTCTTGTGGGTTTTTGCCTTGCTCTTTCATCTGCTGTGTGTTTCTCTGTCTTATAATTTTGCTTAACTTACTGTATTTGGGGTCTCCTTTTCACAGGCTGCTGGTTCGTAGTTTCCGTTGTTTTTGGTGTCTGTTCCCAGTGGCTAAGGTTGGTTCAGTGGGTTGTGTAGGCTTCCTGGTGGAGGGGACTGGTACCTGTGTTATGATGGATGAGGCTGGATCTTGTCTTTCTTGTGGGCAGGTCCCCATCTGGTGGTATGTTTTGGGGTGTCTGTGGCCTTATTATGATTTTAGGCAGCCTCTGTGCTAATGGATGGGATTGTGTTCCTGTCTTGCTAGTTGTCTGGCATAGGGTGTCCAGCACTGCAGCTTGCTGGTTGTTGAGTGGAGCTGGGTCTTGGTGTTGAGATGAAGATCTCTGGGAAATTTTCACCATTTGATATTATGTGGAGTTGGGAGGTGTCTTGTGGACCAGTGTCCTGAAGTTGGCTCTCACACCTCAGAGGCACAGCCCTGATGCCTGGCTGGAGCACTGGGAGCCTGTCCTCCACACGGCTCAGAATAAAAGGGAGAAAAAGAAAGAAAGAAGGAAAGAAAGAAAGAAGATAAAATAAAATAAAATAAAGTAAAATAAAATAAAGTTATTAAAACAAAAATAATTATTAAGAAAAAACATTATTTTAAGTAAAAAAAAAAACAAACAAACAGACAGACAGAACCCTAGGACAAATGTTAAAAGCAAAGCTATACAGACAAAATCACTCACAGAAGCATACACATAACACACTCACAAAAAGAGAAACAGGGAAAAAAATATATATATTGTTTCTCCCAATGTCCACGTCCTCAATTCAGGATGATTCGTTGTCTATTCAGGTATTCAACAGATGCAGGGTACATTAAGTTGATTACGGAGATTTAATCTGGTGCTCCTGAGGCTGCTGGGAGAGATTTCCCTTTCTCTTCTTTGTTCGCACAGCTCCCAGGGTTCAGCTTTGGATTTGGACCTGCCTCTGAGTGTAGGTCACCTGAGGGTGTCTGCTCTTCGCTCAGACAGGACGGAGTTAAAGGATCAGCTGATTCAGGGGCTCTGGCTCACTCAGGCGTGGGGGGAGGAAGGGGTACGGATGCGGGGCGATCCTGAGGCGGCAGAGGCCTGTGTGATGTTGCACCAGCCCGAGGCACACCGTGCGTTCTCCCGGGGAAGTTGTCCCTGGATCCCGGGACCCTGGCAGTGGCGGGCTGCACAGGCTCCCGGGAAGGGAGGTGTGGATAGTGACCTGTGCTCGCACACAGGCTTCTTGGTGGCGGCAGCAGCAGCCTTAGCGTCTCACGTCCGTCTCTGGGGTCCGCGCTGATAGCTGCGGCTCGCGCCCGTTTCTGGAGCTCCTTTAAGCCGCGCGCTTAATCCCCTCTCCTTGTGTACCAGGAAGCAAAGAGGGAAGAAAAGGTCTCTTGCCTCTTCGGCTGCTCCAGACTTCTTCCGGACTCCCTCCCGGCTAGCTGTGGTGCACTAGCCTTCTTCAGGCTGTGTTTACGCCGCCAACCCCAGTCCTCTCCCTGCGATCTGACCGAAGCCCGAGCCTCAGCTCCCAGCCCCCGGCCGCCCCGGTGGGTGAGCAGACAAGCCTCTGGGGCTGGTGAGTGCTGGTCGGCACCGATCCTCTGTGCGGGAATCTCTCCGCTTTGCCCTCCGCACCCCTGTTGCTGCGCTCTCCTCCGAGGCTCTGAAGTTTCCCCCCTCCGCCACCCGCAGTCTTCTCCCGTGAAGGGGCTTCCTGGTATGTGGAAACCTTTCCTCCTTCACAGCTCCCTCCCAGTGGTGCAGGTCCCGTCCCTATTCTTTTGTCTCTGTTTTTCCTTTTTCTTTTGCCCTACCCAGGTACGTGGGGAGTTTCTTGCCTTTTGGGAGGTCTGAGGTCTTCTGCCAGCGTTCAGTAGGTGTTCGGTAGGAGTTGTTCCACATGTAGATGTATTTCTGATGTATTTGTGGGGAGGAAGGTGATCTCTGCATCTTACTCTTCCACCATCTTGAAGCTCCTTCTGTTTCTGTTTTGTTATATACAGTCATTTGTTTTATTTTTCAGGTTCCTCATATATGTGGTAACCTACAGTATTTGTCTTTCTTTGTCTGACTTATTTCACTAAGCATAATAGTCTCCAGATCCAGCCATGTTGTTGCAAATGGCAAAATTTCATTTTATGGCTGAGTAATAGTCCATTGTATATACACCACATCTTCTTTGATGGATAGACATCTTGTTGATGGACACTTAGGCTGCTTCCATATCTTGGCAATTGTATGTAGTGCTGCTATGAACATTGGAGTGTATGTATCTTTTCAAATTAGTGTTTTTGGGGGGTTTTGCATATATACCCAGAAATGGAATTGCTAGATCATATGGCAGTTCTATTTTTAGTTTTTTTAGGGACCTCCATATGGTTTCCATAGTGGTTGCTCTGATTTACATTCCCACCAACTGTGGACAAGGGTTTCCTTTTTTCCACATCCTCACCATCATTTGTTATTTGTTCGTTTGTTTCCTTTTTTTCTGATGACACTCATTCTGACAGGTGTGAGGTGATATCTCATTGTGGTTTTGATTTGCATTTATCTAATAGTTAGAGACAATGAGCGTGTTTTCATGTGCCTGTTAGACATCTGTATGTCTTCTTTGGAAAAATGTCTATTCAGGTCTTCTACTCTTTTTAAATTCAGATTGTTTGCCAGTTTGTTTGTTTGTTTTTGGTATTGAGCTGTTTATATAATTTGGATATTAACCCCTTATTGGTGATATCATTTGCAAATGTTTTCTCCCATCCAGTAGGTTTTCTATTCCTTTTGTCATGGCTTCTTTTGCCATGCAAAAATTTTTAAGTTTAATTAGGTCCCATTTGTTTATTTTTGGTTTTATTTCTTTTGCCTCAGGAGACAGATCCAAAAAAATATTGCTACAATTTATGTCAAAGATTGTTCTATGTTTTCTTCTAGGAGTTTTATGGTTTCAGGTCTTACATTTAGATCTTTAATCCACTTTGAGTTTATTTTTATATATGATGTGAAGAAATGTTCGAATCCCATTATTTTACTTGTAGATGTCCAGTTTTCCCAGCACCACATAGTACGTTGCCAAGTCAGGATTTGAACCTAACACCTATGGCCAAAGTATGTTTTACATAAATGCTCTTGACATTTACTTTTACTTTCAACCACTACACTCATGCTCACAACAAGAATAATTCAAGTAGGATTTCTCCACATAATAAATTGGAAATTTCAAAATCTCCTTTTTCTCTTTGCCCTCCAACTTTTTTTTTTTTTAAGAAGATGTTGAGGGCTTCCCTGGTGGCGCGGTGGTTGGGGGTCCGCCTGCCGATGCAGGGGGCACGGGTTCGTGCCCCGGTCCAGGAGGGTCCCGCATGCCGCGGAGCTGCTGGGCCCGTGGGCCGTGGCCGCTGGGCCTGCGCGTCTGGAGCCTGCACTCCGCAACGGGGGAGGCCGCGGCAGTGGGAGGCCCGCATACCGAAAAAAAAAAAAAAAGATGTTGGGGGTAGGAGTTTATTAATTAATTTATTTATTTTTGCTGTGTTGGGTCTTCGTTTCTGTGCGCAGGCTTTCTCTAGTTGTGGCAAGCGGGGCCCACTCTTCATCACGGTGCGCAGGCCTCTCACTATCGCGGCCTCTCTTCTTGCAGAGCACAGGCTCCAAACGCACAGGCTCAGTAGTTGTGGCTCCTGGGCTCTAGAGCGCAAGCTCAGTAGTTGTGGCTCACGGGCCTAGTCGCTCCGCGGCATGTGGCATCCTCCCAGACCAGGGCTCTAACCCGTGTCCCCTGCATTAGTAAGCAGATTCTCAACCACTATGCCACCAGGGAAGCCCCCAACTTTTTTTTTCAGAGAAATTAAAAACCTATATGAAAGTTGAAAAAATTGTACAGTGAACACCTGTTCTCTCCCCTTAGATTCAACAATTGCTAACATTTTACCACATTTGCTTACTCATTCTCTTTCTCTCTATTCCATGTGTGTTTGTGTGTGTATGTGTGTGTATAATCATACAATATATATAGTATTTCTGTGAACAGTTGGAAAGTAATTGCAGCCTTCATGATGGTTTACTTCTAGATGCAGTAGCATGAATCCTTTAAGAACAAGGATATTTCACACTACAACAAAATAACACAACCATTATTACATGCAAGAAATTTAACTTTGAACATGTTTCATCCATATTAAAAATTATCCAGTTACCCCAAAATGTCTTTTATAACTCTTGCTTTATTTTTTTTAGAAAAGTCCAAAATTGAATCAAGGACCAGATATTGTATTTCACTGACATGACTATTTAGTCTTTTTAGTTTAGATTAGGCCTTCACCCCTTTTTTTCCTTTCTGTACATTGATGTAGTTGAAGAGTTCAGGTCAACTTTATTATAGAATGTCTCACAATCTGGATTAATTTTATTGTTTTGCAACATTAGATTTAGGTGTAACACTCTTAGTATGAAAACTACTTAAGGGATATGTACCTCCCATTGCTTCAACTCAAAAGTCACTTAGTATAAATTTATATTATTATTATTATTATTATTTTTGTTTGTTTGTTTTTTTTTTTGTTTGTTTGTTTTGTTTTGTTTGTTTTTGCGGTACGCGGGCCTCTCACTGCCGTGGCCTCTCCCGCCGCAGAGCACAGGCCCCGGACGCGCAGGCCCAGAGGCCACGGCCCACGGGCCCAGCCGCTCCGCGGCACGCGGGATCCTCCCGGACCGGGGCGCGAACCCGGCCCCCCTGCATCGGCAGGCGGACGCGCAACCACTGCGCCACCAGGGAAGCCCTTATATTATTATTTTTAATGCTAAGTGAGACCACTTGGTTAAGGTACTGTCCACATCTCTCTTTACCCAGATCATATGACTTATCGTTTGAACCACTTTTTCATCTAGGCTCAACTTCTCTGAATCCTAGAGCAGACATTTCTTGTTGGTACACACTAAACCTGTTGCCAGCCTCTCCCTGACTATCTGGAGGACTCCAATTCCTCTAAGAGAGTCAGTTAGATGTAGCAAGGCTGGGCTTCTGAAAGATTTTCCCCTCCTAATAAAAGGCACTGATAACATTGGCATCAACCCTCCTTGACTCTTTTCCTATTGGATCAAATGCAAATGTGGTCAAAAAGCAGAAAGAATTACAGAGAAACTAGTTTTATTACCCTCATTGATTTGTTGAACCAATGTCCACAGCCATCTACCTTTAGACTTTATTGTGTGAGAAAAACAGACTCATTTTTGTTTAAACCTAGTTCAATTTTCTATTTCTTGCAAGAAGAATCCATCCTAACTGACTGAATCCATCGTGCTGAAGAACACTAATCCTGGATGGAGCAACTTGACTATCCACCTGTACACTTTGACCAAATACTTAAAGACAGTGTGGCACAGTTGTTCAGTACAGTTCCACCACAAATGTGTCGTCAACCTCAGTCAGATCATGAATTCAACTCTACATTCCTTTCAATTACGTTGGGTGAATTCTCTATCCTATTGCACTCAAGCAGCTATTCCAAATCATCTTTATTCTTCTTAAGTTCCCTGGATTATAGCCACCACATTTGGGACATTGCCTGGCCGGTAACCTCAACAAGAATAGGGATCCTCTTCCCTTCATGTACAGTGCTTGCAATATGTCCATCCTTGGCCTTCTGTTTGAGGTAAAACCCTCAATTGTTTCCACAATTCGATCCCCTGTCACCAATGCCTGGACTTTAATCAGTCAATTATTTATCCTGTCTTTCACACCTCTACGTGCCCTTTTATGAAATAGTTCCTTCATTATAGCTTATAAACATGTTCCAAGCTCTGCAATACAAACAGACACACAAATAAACAAAAACCTGCAAATAATGATAGCAAAACGATTCTCTTGGCCATACCTCCTGTTCTAGCTACTGCCTTCCCTCTCTTTTTTTTTGGGTACGCGGGCCTCTCACTGTTGTGGCCTCTCCCGTTGCGGAGCACAGGCTCCGGACGCGCAGGCTCAGCAGCCATGGCTCACGGGCCCAGCCGCTCTGCCGCATGTAGGATCTTCCCGGACCGGGGCACGAACCCGCGTCCGCTGCATCGGCAGGCGGACTCTCAACCACTGCACCACTGGGGAAGCCCTCTGCCTTCCCTCTTTCCTTCCTTTCTTGGAAGACTGTCTTCTCACTTGGAAGAAGTAGCTTCTCTTACCACACAACTCAATCACTGCAGTTAGCCTTCTGCATTCAGAGGTCACTGTCTGACTGTCTTACTGCCAAATCCTATGGCCAATATTCAGCTCTTACCTTATGACTCTCTCTGAAGGACAAGACTTGGTTGATGACTCACTGCTTCATAAAACTCTCAGTTCTCTTGGTTTACATTCTACTGCTTTTTCTGGTTTTCCTCCCATTTTTCTGACTTTCCAGTTTCATCTTTTTTCAATGGACTGCCTCTGTTTTGTTTATTCCTCAAATAATGACATTTCCCTCAGTGTGCTCTTTGGTCCACTGCTCTTCCTGTATACATCTGTTCTCTAAGTAATGGTAAGATTTGATTTACTGCTTGCTCTCCCCTGCTCTGCATTTGGCAATTCTTCCTGACTCATGGTCTTATTTACCAACAGTGGCCGCAATCCCACCACTAAATACTTGGGTGTGGATCTACAGAAGTAATGCCTCAGCAGAAGTAACATATTTCAGTATAATTTTTCCCCAGCTCCTGTTCATTTTCCCACACTGGCTGCTGAAAGTATCTGGCTTCCCAGATTCCCCTGTAATCTTCAACTTGTCTACTCACCGTAGTGCTCCAGGACATTCCATTACAGACTTCTCTGATGCTCCAGACTTCCCATCAGGAATCTAACTTCCACATCTTCTCTCCAAAATGAGTAAGATTTTATTCCTTTAATAAATCCCTTACTCCCAAATACTTATAATAGCCTTGTTTGTACTCTGTTTGACATCATCACCTAACTGGACATTTATGTGAGAGAGAAATAAACTTTGCCATTATTTAAGGTAGTGGGTTTTTGAGTTTCTTTGATACATGAATCTAATCTGTATCTTTATTTATTTATTTATTTATTTATTTTAAATTTTTGGCTGTGTTGGGTCTTCGTTTCTGTGCGAGGGCTTTCTCTAGTTGTGGCGAGTGGGGGCCACTCTTCATCGCGGTGTAATCTGTATCTTTATTAATCAGAGATAATGATGATTATTGTTTTGGACATATTGATTTGAGATGCCTACTGACATTGAAGTGGAGATTTTAAATAAATAGGTGAATCATCAAAATTGGGCCTGAGGGAGAGGTGAGGGTTAGAGAGAGAAACTTGGAAAAGATCAGCATATCGATGTTATTTCAAGCCATGGAACTGGTGGTAGATTGAGAACAACGTTTAACACTGAAGGGGAATCCTACATTCACAGATTTGGCAGAGGACAAATGGTCAGTCAGGAGACTGAGAAGAAGTGGTCAGCCAGTTAGAAAGATATAATTAAAGGTTAGAGGGTGTGACATCCTTGGAGCAAGAGAATATGATGGTTTAAGAGAAAGGGTTTGAGTAAATGCTCCTCACAGGTCTAGTAAGATGAAGACTGATAACTTTCCACTGACATTAACAAGATGAAGTTTCACTGATCACCTTGATAAATGGGTTGTGAGGTGAGTAGAATATCCTGAAGAAGTGGAGGCAACTCTTTCAGTGGCTTTTGCTATAAGGTATGGGGTGCTAGCTGGACTATGCAGGGGATCAAAAAATATGTTACAGCATGCTTGTGTTCTGTAAGGAATAGTCCAGTAGAAAAAGGGAAAGTTTGTGATGTGGGAAAGGAAGGGGGGAATTGTAGAATCAAAGTCCTTGAGTGGCCAGAGAGGATGGGAGCCAGTGTGTAGGTAAAGACCTCAGCCTTAGATGACCGAAGCAGATACACTTCATCCATCATAGCTGTAGGGTGTCAGTGTATGTGGGGATATTTTCAGAGGCTTGGTAAATTTGCTAGTGGAAAATGTGGTAGTTCTCTTCTGACTGTTTCCTTTTATTAATGAAATATAGGCAAGAACAATTGCTGTAAGTGGGGTGGGTATTGAAGACTTGAGGAGAGAAAAAAGATGTGAAATAGTTGTTTCAGAGCATTGAAGAGTCATTTTAGAAAATGTAGTAGGATTGCTGGACAGTGCTGAGAGCTTCTTAGAGTTTGGTTATACATTTATAATTTGATTAGTTATCACTGTGAGGTTTTTCCCTTAATCATGTTTCTCCATTCATACAGGCATAGGGTAATTTTGTTTGGTCAGGGTTGGAGATTTTCTAGGCAAATATTATGGGACAGGAATAAGGGAGTTGAGTATATATGTAAATGAATAATCATAGTGATGAATAATGGATTCTAAGCTCAGGAAGGAGGATATTGAACTCTTTGGGAAGAGGGTTGATGGATTTGAAGGTCAATGAGATTGATATATTATTGAAGGGCTTTTGTTGGAAAGCTGGGAGAAAATAGAGAGAGATAAGTTTACTGATTCTGCAAGCTAGCAGAAAGTATTAGAAGTTTGATGCCCTTCAGAAACATTCTCAGGTAGTGGCAACACAAAGTCCTATAAGCTGGTGGTTGCTATAGACACCAGTGTTTGCCAAACTATGGTTACACGCACACAGTATTCACAACTTTTGTCATATAATTATAATAAAAATAACAGTGATAATTAGTTTGTATTCAGCATTTGCTATATGCAGATTCTAAGCATTAAATAATTTAATCCTCACAATAACGTTACGAGGTAGATACTATTATTATGTCCATTTTACAGATGAATACAAATAAAATCACTGAGGCATAGAGAGCTTAAGTAACTTATTAAAGTCACTTTGTCCCAGAGCGTCTGGTTTGAAGTGTCTGTCCTAACCAGTATATATATGGCCTCCTAATATTTGTACCACTGTGCTGTGATTTTCTCATTATTTTCTTTTAATAG
This sequence comes from Physeter macrocephalus, assembly GCF_002837175.3. Classification (NCBI taxonomy): domain Eukaryota; kingdom Metazoa; phylum Chordata; class Mammalia; order Artiodactyla; family Physeteridae; genus Physeter; species Physeter macrocephalus. The sequence continues at coordinate 54,803,846 of NC_041220.1, forward strand.
ACTCATTATATTAATACATTTTTAAAAAATTCACACCATTACAATGAATAAAAATGATTTATTGTAAATAAGTGTAAGATGATCATAATAAAAATAAAATATTATCCAATTCCAACTACTCAATGCTATATACCAAAGGCTCAGAGGGAATGGCTTGCTTTCTTTGTATTACAAAGAAGATCAGCAATTGTTGGAGGGAGACAAAAGTCTTGTCCCAGCTGGGAAAAATTACAAAAGACTGAAATGGGTCAAAAAGATAACCTTTCTATGCTACCTCAGCCTTTCATTGTTGTTTGAGTTACTTTACAACGCAGTAAGTTGTAGAAAATGATGATAATGCTAATGATTCTTATCCATAGAAACACAAATTGATTGTGTCAGGTGAATTGAAATGATTATTGCTTGTGAATAGACCCGTTTTGCTTCTCTTTGTAATTTCATTTCAGTATTCCTTATTTGTCTATAGATGTGGAGTCCTTTGAACCTTCCTTTGATCTGGTTGCAACATCTGACTGGTTCCCTACTTACTCAGTGTTAACTCTTTCACATGTGTTCATTTTATATTGGTAGGAGAGTCATAATTTTACTTTTACAAAACCTATCCTTCAACACACCAGATTTTTCTCCCTTTTGTAAGGGAGAAAGATGGGTAAGTTTTGCAAAGGGAATAATTTCCTTACTGAGTGGTTTAATACTATTTAATATTATTGTTATTTAATGTTCCTTAGAATTCACTCTCTAGGCAAAAGTCATCCAGTGTATCACTGCCACTAACAAGCATCTCACACTTTGACAACACTGAACTGGATTACTATTTCTCAGGCTTGGCTGAAAGTTTCACAGTCGTCTGTGGAAGTTAAAAGCTGCAGCTACAACAACCAATTGTATGTTGTTGTGATCTTCAAGAGCATATATAGTTGAAAAGATGAAAGACAAGCAAACATTAGCCGAAAGGTATATATGTGCTAGGATGCATGAGGGGCTTACAAGCTGCTGGAAGAGGAATTGACCCAGGTTGGGGGTGTGTGGTAGAGGCTTCTTGGAGGAGGCCGGAGGTAGGACAAAGAACACTGAGTCAGGCACTGATGGACATGTTATAACATAAAGTAAGAGTGCACTGTGCAAGCATCTAGAACTACAGAAGAATGTATGCTTTTACAGACTCACAGGCATAGAGAACAGACTTGTGGTTGCTAAGGGAGAAGGGGGGTGGGGGAGGGATGGATTGGGAGTTTGGGATTAGCAGATGCAAACTACTATATATAGAACTGATGAACAACATGGTTCTACTGTATAGCACAGGGAACTATATTCAATATCTTGTGATAAACCACGACGGAAAAGAGTATGAAAAGACGGAAAAGAATATGAAAAAGAATGTATATATATATATATGTATATCCGAATCACTTTTCTGTACAGCAGAAATTAACACAACATTGTAAATCAACTATACTTCAATAAAATAAATTTTAAAAAATGCAAGAAAAAGCAGGAGCGGGAATGAGAATCCAACTGAATGCTATTAAGATGGACATTAAAGAGATTTGCAGGGGACTTCCCTGGTGGTGCAGGGGTTAAGAACCCTCCTGCCAATGCAGGGGACACAGTTTTGAGCCCTGGTCCGGGAAGATCCCACATACCGCAGAGCAACTAAGCCCGTGCGCAACAACTACTGAGCCTGCGCTCTAGAGCTCACGAGCCGCAACTACTGAAGCCCACGCGCCTAGAGCCCATGCTCCTCAATAAGAGAAGCCACCACAATGAGAAGCCTGTGCACCGCAACGAAGAGTAGCCCCTGCTTGACGTAACTAGAGAAAGCCCGCGCGCAGCAACTAAGATCCAACGCGACCAGTAATAAATTAATAAATAAATACTAAAAAAAAAAAAGGACTAGTGTTTAAAAAAAAAAGAGATTTGCAAATGGAAAAAAAAAGAATGTGTGCTGTTAGAGAACAGGAGCAGTACAGCATGATTAGAAAATGAATTTTGATGTAGCAATGAGAGATGCGGTTGGGAAGTGGGTAAAAGGGCTTTAGCAGCCAGTGGCTTTCAAACTTTTTTGTGAATTCGCTCTCCAACAAGAAATGCAAATAGATACACGTATACATATAACTGAATCACTTTTCTGTACACCTGAAACTAATACAACATTGCTAATCAACTATACTCCAATATAAAATAAAAATATAAAAAAAGAAATGTACCATACTAATCAAGATATTAATATTAGAAACTGTGGGGAGAGGGAGTATTTGGGAAAGAAACACTCTGTACTCAACTTTCTGCAAATCTAAAACTGTTTTAAATATTAAAGTTTATTAATAAAAAAATAAATTTTAACTAATCTGGTTAAAAAAATAAATGTATTTTACCTTTCAACTTAATACAACACACGAAAAATATTTAAGAAAAGTTTCATGAAGCAGCATTTACTTATAATGCACTTTGCTCTATTCTGTCCTATTCTATTTCATTCATTTGTAAAAATGCCTGTCATCACCCACTAAATTTGTTTTACTCGTTAATGAGTGGCTGCACTTTGACCATCATTGGGTTTTGTTTGTTTATTTACTAAACTAAGGAACTTGGACTTTATCTTGAAATGTTTAAGCATGGAAGTGACCTGATATTCAAATGCTCAGTATTTGTTTGTTGACTGACTGAATGATTGAATCTATCCATCCATCTATTCATCTATCCTTCCAAACATCCCAGAGAAAGAGGGCGGATTAAGGACTTTTCTTTGAGCAGATCACATTTCAGTTTGGTTCCCCAAGTGATTCAGAAGGGAAGATGCAAATAAGAATAATGAAAATGAGCAATATAGTAGCCAGTGCTCTGGGTGCAGGAACACCCAGTACAGCTTGTGCTTGCTGACCCCCAGAGGCCGTCTTTAATGAGCAGCGAGACAGTTCATCTGAGTCACGAATTGTCACCATAGCTTCTGTTTCCTTAGAAACAGGGCAACTGGTGAAGCTCTTGGCTCTAAAAACCACGGTAAAATATCCAGTAGCCAGATGGTCTGGCAATTGAAATTGTCATGCCTTTGTGAGCATTTATCATGAATTGGCATCACATGAGAAAAGAAAATCTTTCAAGTGCAAATCGAGCAGGGATGGAAAAGTGTGATCAGCAGGGGTCTGTTGGTAATTGGCATTGAGGTGCAGGTGAAAGGCAGAAACTTGGGGACTGAAGCTCCACCTAGTCCAGCAAAAGGCAGAAACTGGGGGACGGAAGCTCCACCTAGTCCAGCAATTCCCAGCTGACTTCTGTTGTCATTGCTCCTTCTGCATTCTCACTCATCGAGCCCAGCACTGTGAAATAAATGCCGTTTCCATCCTCACTGTTTCTAGGAACAAATGAAATTTTGAGCACTTTCATATCCTTCTTAAAGAAAATGAATTTCTTATATATCTGCTGCAAATGGAAAATGCTAATCACCACTGGCCAGGAGAGACACGAAGTATTTTATATTCCCTGGCATATATTTCAGAGATTTCTGTGCTTTGTCAATGCCCCTGCTACTGGCAAAATACTTACTAGACAATTATTTCTGAAGAGGCCATGTTATGACACTCAAGCAGTAGTAATGATAACTTGTAGTTATTAAGTGCCTACTATGTGTCAGACACTGTACTAAATACTTAACCTTATGAAAGCCAGTATAAGCTACATACTAGTATTATTCTCATTTTACAGAAGAAGAAACTGAGATTTAGAGTTATTTAATCTGGTTAAGGTTACAGCCAGTAATTTGAGTGCAGGTAGCATACAGCCTGTGCTCTGAGCCACTATACAGCTTTACCACGTCTTCCCAAAAATAAGTGGTAAGATGTAGAAGCTTTAGAGTAGGGCTTTGTAAACTTTGTGTGTCATGGACCCCTTTTACTGTCAAGTTAAATCTATGGATGTCTTCTCAGAAAAGGTATAGATGCAAAAAAGCAAAGAAAGGATTACAAAGGCAAACAAGTATTGTGAAATATAATTAACACAATTTAAGAAATATAGTAGTATATATGCTTCCTCGGTAATGTCTTAAATAAGATCAGACTGTGGGTCAAATATCCAGCATAATTTTGAAGCAGTAGAGTCATTTACCCTAATTTTCTTTCTTTAAAAAGCAGAAAAATTTTACTGATTTTTCACACTTAAAAATAATACATTTTTGTTGTAAAAATCAAGCAATACAAAAATCTCAAAACTGGGAATTTTATCTATAATCTCACCTTTCAGAGAAAACTATTAACACTGTTCTATATCCTTCCAGGATTTTTTAAACAAAATACTTCTAAAATATACTTATGCATAGTACTTTGCAAACTGCCTTTTTCACTTAATATATCATGACATTTACCCAAATTTTCAATGATATATTGAATTACCTGCAATAATTGTAATTAGATAGAAAATCTGGTGTATTAGTGCTTTCTTTTGGTGAAAAGTCACAAGTACTGATAATTCTATTAAGGTCTGTTGCTTACATTTATCATGGAAAGAATGTTAAATTTCTAATAGAGGTTAGTGAAAATAAAAATGCAAAGCTTTCCCAGCCAAGTTCAAGGACCCCTAGGAGTTCTATCCATGGGCTTTTTTGGGGATCCATGCATACCAGATTAAGAGCCCTGGTTCTCCACCTGGGGCCATTTTGTCCCCTCACCACAGTGCATGGGACCTTTGGTAATGTCTGGAGACATATTTGATTGTCATTTCAGGGATAGTATACCTCTGACTTCTAATGAGTAGAACCAAGTATGCTGTTAAATATTCTATAATGTGCAGGATATCCCCACAGAACAAAGGGTATCCAACTGCAAGCATCAGTAGTGCAAACGTCAAGAAATCCTGCTTTAGAGCATGAAGATTTGGCTTTGAGTCCAAAATGCTGAGTCCAAACTGAGTGATCTTGAAAAATATTTCCCTTCTGAATCTTGGTTTCTTGATCTGTAAAATGAGGGTGTTAAGATTTATATCACAGGACTTTTGTGCGTTTAAATAAAATACTGTGAAGGTGTGTAATAAAGTAATGTATCACTCACGTTGTTTTCAAACTATGTTCTTCTTCTTTTTTTTTTTTTTTTTTTTTTTGTGGTACGCGGGCCTCTCACTGTTGTGGCCTCTCCCGTTGCGGAGCACAGGCTCCGGACGCACAGGCTCAGCGGCCATGGCTCACGGGCCCAGCCGCTCCGCGGCATGTGGGATCTTCCCGGACCGGGGCACGAACCTGTGTCCCCTGCATCGGCAGGCGGACTCTCAACCACTGCGCTGTCAGGGAAGCCCAAACTATGTTCTTTTGAGTCTTTGGATCACACAGGGTCATTTCAGGGGATATTTCTGAGGACTTATGGGGAGGCTACAAGGCCAGAATTTCAGGCATCTAACCTCCACTTTAACCAGAGAATTTCTGCTTTTTATTTATTTTATATATTACGTTTTTGTGAAAGATTATTATTGAAGAAGAAAAACCCTTTGCTTTCAATGTAATGCTAGACATAATTATTAAATATATCATGATAACCAAATATAAGAAAGGATTATTTATTTAACATTTAATCCCTTGGACATACATACTAATGCAGGGGTTATGTTAGCTAGCATTACTTTTGGTCAAAGTTTGAACACAGCAACTTGAGAAGTAAAATACACACTCAATTTGCTTCCATGTGTCATATTTTGGTGATATTTTCTTTACACAAGCATTGAAAACACATCAGATAAAAGTGGCAAGACATTCATATTTCAAAACCACCTTTCCCCCTACTGCTGACACAGAACAGAACTTTCTCTTTCTCCGTTTCACGCATATGGTAATCAGTTTGCTTTCCTTTGAACTAGATAATTGTAAGAATCACAGAGTACCCAAAGCCTGTCCATGTGTATTTATGTTCACTAACACAGTTACACAAGGGGTCCGCAGAAATACTACTGGTTCTGTTAGTTTAAATTAAATTCCTTAATCAATCCCCTGAGAAGTGTTATCCAGGAGGTAACTGCCGAATGTGCATGAATCTTTTATGTGCTTCGTTCTATAACAGTTTTGGGATGTCTGCAAATGTGAATTTTGCACAACGAAAATGGGTTGCTGACATTAGACAAGGCATCCAGTGGTTTCCAAATCTTGGAAACCTAATAACACAGGCTTGGCACAGCGGAGCACAGATGCCATGAAGTTTCCTGACTTAACCTCCCTGCATTCACCTCTCTTAAAAGTAGCAGAAGCTAACATCTGCTGATTGCTTTCTTATGCCAACCAAGACTTGATTATTATTTAGTTCCCAGAATAGCTTTGTGAAGTCAGAACTATCACCATCAACCACTTTATCAACTGAGGAAACCATCGCTCAGAGAGGTTGAGTAATTTACCCAAGGTTACTTAGTTTGTAAGTAGCTGAAGGAGGATTGGAACCCAGATCTTTTTGATTTCAGAGTACATGGTCTTAGCCACTACTAGAGACTGCCTCTCCTAATATAACCCTTCACCTCTTCCCTGCCCCAGCAATGTGGTGACTATTTAAGCACTGCATTTGTAGTTGGACTAGGGGTGGGATTGGTTACAAGGGGCTAGACCACTCTGGAATGCTTGCTTCTCTGTTGCTCTCTTACCAAGGGTAACTTGCTATAGATGTAAAGAGGAAATAAATGTCAATTGTACCCTTTGTGGTTGTTTCTGTATGTGCTTCAATGTACTCTGAAGTCCTTCCTCACTCCTTTGCCCAGGTAGCTGGATGGGAACCACTCATTGGCCTAAAAGGAAGTTGTCAAAATAGATCCAGAGAACAAAATTGTCAAAATTTCAGCTCTTGGACTTTTCAAAGGCTTTATGCCAAGTATGACATGAAAACCTACCTTATCTAGTTTTTGACCTCCTTCCCTAGACTGAAAAAGCAATCTTCTTTAGCTGAATGGGGGTGGCCATTTGGACAGCAGGTAGGTCCAAAAGGAAGGATCCCTATCCGCCACATAGTAGGTCGAGTTGGCCAGCAGCACTGATGATGAGACACCATGGCCTTGTGAGTGGACATGGACAAAGCCCAGGCTTTCAGTTCCCCTTCTCTTCTCCCACTGGTGAGAATTCTGCAGTGAGAACAGCCAGTGTACTGTCTTTTAAACTTCCTGTAGAAGCGATGCCTGCCTATGTGCCTAAGACTTTGCTCGACCCTCCATTTGGCTTCCTTGGATGTGTAATAATCTTCTCCACATGCTGGAATTGAGCATTGGGGTCCTGTGACACTTCTAGGGGTGATGAGGGTGTATGGAGAAAAGAACTCCTTATCTAGGCAACGTGCAATGATTGGAACCAGTCTGCTATATCTAATAGTTTATAGACAGCCATAGAAAATAATCCCTTCCTTGCATAGATAATTTTATATTCCCTTTAAATAGTCAATAACTGTTCTCTAATAATTGTAAGATCCCAGAGGGAGTGTAATAATAATGATCTCCAAGACTATGGATGATCCTATACTGACTGAGGTAATTTACATACTAATTGTAAAAGCAACTAACATTAACTGAATTCTTAACTATGTGCCTGGCATTAGGTTTAACATTTGACATATATTATTGCTTATAATCTGCATAAAATCCTTAGGAGATGATATTTTACAGATGGAGAAACTGAGGCTACGTGAAGTCAAGTAAATTTGGCAGAGGTCAGAAAACTGGCAAGAGGTTGAATTTGGATTTGAGTCAGCTACTCTTGGTTGAACAAGAAGGAGAACAATAATGAAGAAGAGGGCCACGTAGGAAAGGGGGATGATGGGAGCAAATGTTTGTATGTATATTAGTGTGTATATGTATATGCATGTGTAGAAAGAGTCTATTTTCAATATATGTGTGTACGTACACCCACAAACATATATATATACATATATACATATATGTATACACATATACGTATATGTATATATATGGAGAGAGAGAGGAAATCTACCTTTAATGTTTGTTCATCTACGGTCTGCTTTCAAAGAGATTTACTCTTCTGTGGGAGGTAACATCAATCTCAATAATAATATAATAATAACTGGCAGATATCCTGAGTCTGGAGGGGATGACTTGACTGCATTCTTTTATATAATGATCTTTTAATTATCTGACTCTTTCTCAAAGCTGTAAGTTTCCATCAGGCAGGCAGTGACTATAACTTGTTTGTTCTTTTATTCCAGAGCCTAGAACAGCCCCTGACTAGCCCAGGGTCACCCAACCAGCCAACCAGTGAGATTCAGACTCAGGCAGTCTGACACTAGAGCCAAACTCTTAACCATGGCTTTGCCCTGTCTCTCACAGAACAATCCTCTTCCAAATGCACTGCATTGTGATTTTAGGGCAGAGCTGCTTCTCTGGTGTGGGTATAAATCAGATTCTCCTTATATTCTGCTCATAAGTTTGGTAAGAAATAAACTACCCGGAGAAATGTTGCCTGACTCCAAGCTTAAGAACAAAGCCTAGTATCCCTAGCCCCTCACATCATCGTGCCAATTTCTTATTTAGCCTGTGCATTGAAACATGAATAAATATAGCAGATTAGGATGTCCTAGATGACTAGGAACTGCCTGGGAGGATTTTATTCGGCAGAGCCTCTGTATAACATGATAGATGGAAATGTTCAAGAATACTGCACATAAATAATTGATGTATATATGAAAAAGATTCTTAAGGCTTTTTAAAGACAATGCACCATAAGATTTTTTTGTTTTCACATTTTTGTTTTTTTCTAGGATGCTGTAGGTAGGTAATATAAATTATGGATACTCAGCTTGTGGATAATTAAGTATTGAATAAGCTACAGTTCACTGCAGTGATGATTCACACCATCTAGTTTGTGGATAATCGATTGCGGTGCTCTTGTCCTGGTTTTTCGCTCTGTTTACTGCCTATAAGCAGTCTCATAAAATTAGACTGAGGCAAAGTCAGAAAGTAGAAATAAAATGTGTACAGAGAAATTCAATATAGCACTATTTATAAAAGTGCTAATAGTCCAATAATAGATTAATAGTTAAATAAGTTTTGGCATATCTGGATAAAGGAATATTATTATAGTAGAATAGCATTTATAATGAATACCTTTTATGATTAAATGCTTAAAATATGATAGACAGTGGACTGTCTTGAATATTAGACCTCTGGAATGAATCGAATACCCTTTCTCCTCTACAGGACAAAATTATTTTCAGTAATAATCATGAAATGTAACAAACAGTAACAATGGCCAGAAAAGAAATATGAATAGGCCACGGTCAGAGAGCGGGGCATTGACTGCTGAAGAATCATGTTGCCTAAGGAATATGCCCAGAAGAGGAGGAAGAGGAAAGAACTAGAGTCTGGAAGGACTCTTTCTCAGGAATGGTTGACTTTTGAGGATGTGGCCATCGAATTCACTCAGGAGCAGTGGGAATGCCTGGACCCTGCTCAGAGGACGTTGTACAGGGACGTGATGGCGGAGACCTACAGGAACTTGCTTTCCGTGGTTTCCACAGCACTCCTTCACCCATCCCTCCACCTTCCACATCACTCACACTGTAGAAATGATCCCTCTGTTGAACTGCTGGACAACATTCTCAGGACAGGACCTACGTCACCATCTGTCACCGTGATGACTCAGAAATCACTTCCTGGAGGGATGGCTGAATATCCTTAGCACTTACACAGCTGACTTCTTCTTGCATCTCCTTTGAGGTTATTTTTCTAAACTCCTGATATTAGTTGTATTATTATGTAATGTGTCCTCCCTGGGTGGGTGCTCGTGCTTAAGAATAAGTTGTCTCAGTCTGTAGTCCAGCTGGAAATCCTGTTTCCCTCACTACTTTGTGTGCCAATTGGGTTAATGTATACAAACCTGTGTGTCTCTTGCCCTGATCTGAAAAATCGTGTTAATTTACCTCAAGTAAAACCTCAACTTGTTTTAAAACAAGTTCATGCTGTTAGATTGCTTAGAATATTGTATGTTTTGTCGTAAATACTCAAAAGTTAGTTTTTTAGAAAAAGATATGCTAGTATTCTGTCATGTTTTTCATGATATGTCTTTGTCTGCATTATACCTTGTTTGCTTTTCCTTTGCAATTTTTTCTCAACAACATTGTGTCTGATCCCAGTTAATGAATATAGAACGTGCTCACTGTTTATTCCATATATTTTGAAACCATTTAACTAGATAATAAGGGTACTGCATAGGTAGGGGTGGCTCTACTTGTTGGCTGTCAGAAAAATGGAGAATATTTTACATATTAATTTATAAGCATGATTTACAGATGATGGTCTTTCAGCATGTATTATTCAATACAGCTACTGAAAAAAAATATGAATAGTAAAATTCTTCTAATCTTGAACTCTTCATGTGATTACATACCAATATAAAAAATGGACCAAAATAGAATTTAAAAAGTGAATACTATAGTACAAAAAAGAAAAGTAATAAATTAATATTTTTAAAGTATTTTTTTGGAAGGAAGTGGGCAAAAGCACATGGACAAATACTTCCAGAAGACTGAATTCCCTGTTTCAGAGGATGATTTGCACATAGAATGACAGAACTGAAGTAACTCAAGTTCTATTACTTTATCTTTACAACCACTGTGCCACAACTGTTTATTTCAAATCTATTATCTAAATTCAGGGGTGTACAGGACATAAGACTTGAATACATGAACTACCCTCAAAGTGAGCTCAAATGATTCTGAACCCTATGAAACTTACTTTTGGGAGGAGAGGAACACAGTTGCTAATCCTCTGTCACGGACTACACAAGGAGGCCTTTGAATTAATTCCCATGTAGATCACAAAGTTAAAGTGTAAGAACTAAAATGTGCTAATTTGAAGCTTAAATATATATATTATATAAGTAAAACCCATTAGTGTCTGCACTAATTCTTTAGAAATTAGAGCAACAAAACATATTTTTGGAGAAGTATTTTATTCCTGATATTTAGAATTGCTGGAGCATTGTGATAATATAAAGCAGGCTAAATTTTAGTTGGTTTTATTTATTAATTATTACTTTTAATTTCTCTACAATGCCCTCCCCACCCCCTTATTTGTTGCACATGGAGTGAACTACTTCTACAGTTCTACTCCTGAAATTCCATTGATGGCAAATCTCAGGAGGAAAAAAGGATATAAAATTGTGTATAAGATATACTGGTAAAGGGCCTTTGAGATTCCTTTCTGCACAAGGAAAGCTGAAATGGTCCATGAGGTGTCTGGAGTTTCTGCCATTTGTGATATGTGAAACTAAACATGTGACCTGGGCAAGGATGGAGTAAGCCAGGTAAAGAGATGCTCCGTATTGGTTAATGGCCAATGGACCAATCAGAACCTCTTTCTAGAGAAATATGAATGCCAATGCTCAGATGAGATAGGTTAATTACATCTGAATATTCATGAAGCTATTGTTTTGGTTCTTTATGGAGTCAGTCTTAGAGGCACTGCCACCCAAGTGATTATCTACTACGTGTCTTTTTGTTTTTGTTTTTGCTTATTATATACCCTCCATTATCTCTGTGGGCCAAACTTAAAGAATGGTTCAGTTAAAAAAATGAACAAACAAAATAGAGATATGATATAAGCACTAAAAGAGAATATATAAAATATTTAACAATGGTTAGGCTCTCTGGGTTGTAAGATAATGGATATTTTATTTTTCCTTAGCTTTTTTCTATATTTCCTATATTATCTATCATGAGCATGTGTTGCTGGCTTTTCAGGAATTTTTTTTTAATTAGAGATAACTATATTTTCTATTTTCATCTTGATTTGCTTTAAAAAGAGAGAAGGAACCATCTTTATCTCTATAATTCCTTGCACAGAAGTAAGTTCACTTTCCTCTGGAAAAACTGAGTGCATAATAAAAGGCTGTAACCTGCTGGGGTTAAACACAGTTTATCCTGGGCTAGTTATCTGAATTTTTATTCCTATGCTGTAGGGTAAACAGACCATTTGAAGTTTTTCCAGGTTAGTAAGAGACCAAGATAATGGTAAGGTAGTTACCTTGGACTAGAAAGGTGAGGTGGGTTAGTGCTTTTAAGAATCTCTTGCCTATACGGCAAGGTTATTTTTGAAGACAAGAGTACCGAATGTTCCAAGTTCCCACAGTTGTCATGGAAACCTTTTTAGCTAGCTGAATAGGTTAGCAGTATTTTATGTTCCCCACTCTGTCAAATACAAGAAGACATGATCCCAGCTTTGCATTACTAATCAGAAAACTTCTGTTTTCAAGTCTTCTAAGCCCTTGATTAGTCACATTTTCTTAATGTTTTTTTTTTTTTTTTCCTTTTCCACAACATAAAGCAACAGGCAGTTTCTCTTTCAAAAATCATTCCCACTTTAGAAGCAGAGCCAAAATTGTGACTGGGGCGACCTTGTTGTGCTTCGGAGTAATACTGCCAGCAGCTCTGAAAGGCTCCTGCAGGTTAATTTAGGCTCCTGCTGAAACTCTTCTGATTTGTACTGACTTTCAATGGTTTCCTGGAGGTAAACTCACTTGCTAATAGGCAGGAATTATTCCTCATTTTAGGAGCAACAGTCTGCCCACACCAACTTATAAAGCACAGGTAAGCTTTAGGAAAAAGGCATCCTAAGGCTAAAACCAAAACAGCCAGGTGACATGGGTAAATTCAGATCCAGCAAATCTGACTTTTTCCTCTTATACATCTGCAACAACCCTTCACATTGCTTTGGAAGGTAGAAGTCGTCTAAGAATACAGAGGAAAATTGGAAAACTAACAACAGCATTGCAGCAACAGACTGACCACTTTGAGTAACTAGTTAAAACTGGAATTGGTTGGGCTTCTTTAAGTGTCACCAGACACAGAAAGCCTTGTTTGTGTATGGGGGAGGCAGCTGACAAGGGTACCGGTACCTTACAGCATCTGGCTTGTTAAGTAGTGTATAAGTAACAATTAAGTATAATGTAATAATCAAGAATGTGGGATTTCCAGCTATGTGAATTTGGGGAGTTCATCTTGTCTCTTGGTTTCTTTATTAGTACAATGGAAATTACCAATAACACCTATCCCATAGGGCTGTAGTGAGGATTAATAAGTTAATACATGTATACTGCTTATCAGCCCTGACCACAATACATGCTAAATAAATATGTTTGGCAGGGTAAAGGAATGGGGGGAACACAGGAGTAATGGGAAAAAAAGAAGAATAAAAAGAGACAATAGAAAACAAAGAGGGGTAAATGACCATGGAAGAACGAGGTGCGTCTGGCTATAAGGTAGCATCATTACCAGTTACCTCAACTATTGGATGTTGCCCAAATTTCCGCCCCAGCCCTAGACCTCACTGGACCCTACCTCTCATTGGATGCAACTAAATGAGACAAGTTGACAAAATTTGTTGGACTGACACAGGAGTTTTCATTATCTAATCATGACCCATTATTTCATTATCTGCTTTTTGTTCTTAAATATTTGAACGTCTGTTCTGCACTCAAGCAATGATGCTTGCCAAAGAAACCTCAAGTTAATAAAAAAGTGCATAACGAAAACCACTCTTTCAGTGGGGCCAAAGAGGTTGGGAATTAGGAGGTTTCAGCTTTGCCATAGCAGAGTTATCTTTCTTCCGGGAATTTAAACAGTGAAGAAAAATACATTTGTACATTCTTGCAAGCTAAAAGTAATAAACTGCCTGATGCAAATGGATAAAAAAGAAAGCAACTTAAATGTCACTGAGTAAACCTTGAAGACTGCATAAGACCAGACCAAATTCAATTATTTTGGAAACCATCAAAACAAACTGTAGCACAGATCACAATTCTAATATAAAACTAAAAAGTGGATGCCAAATGAGAAGCTAAGCATGAAAATAAAATAGCTTGTGTTCATGTTTTTTATGAAACATGTTTTCCTATACTCATAAAATGATTTTTTATACACACATTCTGATAATTTTTGAAGACTTTTGTGTAATAATAAATCATAATCTGTGTATTGTAAATTATATTCACTAATCAATCACGTTATGCCAATACATGTTATGAATAGAAGAGATGCCTACTAGTAGAAAAGATGCCTACTCCTGGCAGTTGATAATAATGATTATGTTGTGTTTTAATATTATAGTATATATTGTTCTACATTTATTCTCTTACTTTTTTCACGTGGCTCTTCTCAATCAAACTACACATTCCAAAAATCTTCTTATTCCGCATTGAGCACAGAATGTCAGGTAATAAATATGGTACAAATGAATGAATGGCTAAGTAATAGGCATTATGATTTGAAGAGCTTAGTGAATAATAAAATAAAATGATATTCTCACTTCTTAGAAATGAGTTAATTCTTATTAAAATCAAATTTCATTTTTATCAATGTAATACATGCACATAGTGAAAAAAAATTAAAAGATTTTAAGGAAATAAAGCAGCTCCTGCCCACTCTTTTCCATCCTTTAAACTAGCTCTCTAGAGAAATAACTTTGAACCATTTTAGCTTTTTCTTCTGGTACTAACTTTAATACTCTAAATATTATGCTTCTACCACTGTCTTTCCACAGGCAATTCTCTGATACCAACTTAATGTCTCACAATTCAGTTGAATCTGGAGTTAGTACAGACCTCACAGGTTGAGGGGCTCAGTCCCACAATACTGCTTGTTCCCACTTTCAGATGTCAACTGCAAGCCCTGGATGTCCCCAAGGCCCCCCCCACTTCTTCCTGTTTGGCTACAAATTTGGAAGTTTCCATAACCCTCCATCAGGTCTGAAAATTTGCTAGCACAACTTACAGAATAACTGGAAGTGCTGTACTTACAGTTACAGTTTTATTATAAAGCATACAAATCAAGAGCAGCCGAATGGAAGAGATGAATGGGGTAAAGTCTTGTGGAGGGAGAAGGGAGGACCCAGAGCCTCCACGCCCTCTCCTAGTAGACTCTGGGTGTGCCACCCTCCCAGCACATTGATGTGGTCACCAACCCAGAAACTCCCTGAGCCTCATAGTCCAGAGTTTTACCAAGGTTTCCTTATGAAGCATGATTGGTTAATGTCACTGGCTACGTGATTGAACTGAATTTCTGGAGGTTGTGAGACGGGAGTAAAAATTCCAATGCCCTAGTCACTTGGTTGTTTTTTCTGCCAACCAGCCCCCAACCGGAAGCAATTTAGGAACCCAACCTCATTAGCATAAACTCAAGTATGAGTGAAAAAGGCTTTATATGAATAACAAAATACACTCCTATCACTCAGGAAATTCCAAGGATTTTCTGAAGCTCTGTGACAGGAACTAATGAAAAACACCAAGTAATATTTATATTTACATATTTATTGATTGATTTATATATATTACATGGTATAATATGTATAAGTTTATATATTTTTACTATTTGATTTTCTATTGCCTTCTTTTTATCATAGTTGACTATTTAGCTTTTTTATACCCACCTCCATTATTTTTTATTTGTCCACATAATTTATTTATATATGTATATATATTCATATATACATTGGTTTAAATTAGAGGTTAGTGTTTGTATTATTATTATTAATATGCTTATAAAAGTATTGTTCACTGTGAACCAATGAGCAACGTACCATAATTGTATTTCTTTTCTTGTACAAGTTGTGTTCTTCTTTGATTTACTAATTGCCTCATTTAAAAAATTCTTCTGTTTTTATATTTTTTCAAATTCCATTACTGTTTGTCACATGAATATTTATACTATTTTAAAATACTCAACCAGAGCCCCCCACTCCATGCCCACATCCCAGTCTTCCCCTCCCATAGCTCTTTTTGTTCAGTGTAGGCTGGTTGCTTTCCAGGTTTGGCACAAACCAGTCATTTTCAGACTTCTTACACTTCATTTAGTCTTTCTTGTTAGGTTCTGTAATCTCATTTATATTGCACGTGTTTCTTTGAAATTATTATTATCATTATTACTGTTATTACTATTGCTATTATTAGTACTTTGTTTTATTATTTTAGTTATTTCATTCTGCTATAGCAAGAGCTATAGCAACAGTCTAAAAATGTATACAGATGAAGGTAAATTTTTCTAGGTCTTGAATATCAGAAAATTTTTTCTTCTTTTATATCTGATAGATGAGTTATTATACTTAGAAGGTGAAATCATTTCCCCTCAGAATTTTTAAGGTACATCTCCACTAGCAACTCTAGATTCTAGTTCTGCCTATGAGAAGTCAGATGCCACTTTGATCCTTATTCTTTGCATGTGACTTAAACTTCCTTTGCAGGAGCTCTCAGGAATTCCATCTCCAAGAGGCTGTAATTTCATTCTGGTGGGCTTTGGGTCGGTCTTTTTTATTTGCTGATCTGGGAATTTGGGGGATTCTTTCAACCTGAAAACTAATTTTTTTTTTTTTTTTTTGGTACGCGGGCCTCTCACTGTTGTGGCCTCTCCCATTGCAGAGCACAGGCTCCGGATGCGCAGGCTCAGGGGCCATGGCTCACGGGCCCAGCCGCTCCGCGGCATGTGGGATCTTCCCGGACCGGGGCACGAGCCCACATCCCCTGCATCGGCAGGCGGACTCTCAACCACTGTGCCACCAGGGAAGCCCCTGAAAACTAATTTTTTCCAATCTTTGAAACTTTCCTGAATTAATTTGATAATTTCCTTCCAATTTTTTCATTCTCTATGAAACAATTGTTTTGATGGTTGGCCTCTTAACACTTGAATTTCTGTTTTTTTCTCTCTCATCCTTTTTTTTTAATTTTTATTCCACTTTCTCTGAGGTTTTCTTGGATGTTCTCTCTACTCTTTTACTGATATTTTTCCCCAAGAGCTATACAATTTTTACATTAGCTATCTTTCTGTTCTTTAAAAAATAGCATCCCATTTGTGTGTCTTATGAATACAATCTCTTCTTAAATACCTCTCTTTTTGTAATTATTTTCTGTCCCTTGTACTGTTTTCTTCTAATTTCCATATCTCTCTTCTGTCTCTGATGTAAAAGGATTTCTTCATATTGATGTTACTCTTTGCTGTTTGTTCATTTTAATTTTTATTTTTTTTTGCGGTACACAGGCCTCTCACTGTTGTGACCTCTCCCCGTTGCGGAGCACAGGCTCCGGACGTGCAGGCCCAGTGGCCATGGCTCACGGGCCCAGCCGCTCCACGGCATGTGGGATCTTCCCGGACCGGGGCACGAACCCGCGTCCCCTGCATCAGCAAGTGGACTCTCAACCACTGCGCCACCAGGGAAGCCCTGTTTGTTCATTTTAAGAGTGAGGCATTGAAAAGAGGGGTATGGCTTCTCAGCTAATGGTCTGCATTTGAGACTTGCCTTTTGGCAAGTGTTACTCACTATAAGTTTCCTCTGAATTTTTTCAGAGACAGATCCTTAAGCAGTATATATACTCTGGGATGTCATGGTCTATGAGCAGAAATGTGAGACGGGAGCTGGGAGTTCCAGCATGAAACTATGGAGACTTTTATTTAATTCCCTGCTTTCTGTTTGGTACCTCATTGTGGCATCACATGGAGATCATGAGTCTAAATTCTCTCGTTCATTTTCTTGAGAGAATAAAACTTTCCGGCCTTTGAAAGTTGGGGATGGATATTTGCTTGGCTGCAAAATTTGCAGGAAGAAATCTGTGTCTAACTCTTCTTTATGAAGCTTTTTCACCTACTCTGCTCTCTTTAACCCTAAGCTTTACCTGACATTTCATGGAACACTGTGCACCATTCTCAAGTAAATTTTGGGTTCTGAGGGCTGTATCTTTTGCTTCATCATTATGTCTTTGTATAGACATATAGAATTTAGTTTTCTCTTCTCAGCTAAGCCAGTAAGCTATCTTTCATTAACTTCCTACCTACAAAATATTTGTCCATATTCTTTTCTTCCTTCCTGCTGTTGTCTCCTCTCCAGATTTTTGTTTGTTTGTTTCATCATTGCAGATTTTTACTGTTTTATTTCTCCTCTTTCATTTTGGTAATATTAAAAGAGTGGGCAGAAATAAACTCCCATGTTCATTTCTCCATATTTAACCAGAATTCGAAAAAAACATCCACATTTTTGAAATGATTTAGTGGTTTGATATTTAGGATGCCTTCAAAGTGAAGTCCTGAGTCAAACATGCATTGACTGGTCTCTGCCCTTTCCAAGAAAATATTAATCATCTGCCCTTCATGGTGACCTTTTTACTTGTTCTCATACCAGAGAAGGTGACCACCTAATGGGTCATTTTAAGAATTCAAGGAAATCTCCCTTGTCGTCATTAAATCTCTTTATCCATGCTTCACATCAGATTTAATTTTGCCTTAAAAATTTCATTCTTGGGGCTTCCCTGGTGGCGCAGTGGTTGCGCGTCTGCCTGCCGATGCAGGGGAACCGGGTTCGCGCCCTGGTCTGGGAGGATCCCACATGCCGCGGAGCGGCTGGGCCCGTGAGCCATGGCCGCTGAGCCTGCGCGTCCGGAGCCTGTGGGTCTGGGGGGATCCCGCGTGCCGCGGAGCGGCTGGGCCCGTGAGCCATGGCCGCTGAGCCTGCGCGTCCGGAGCCTGTGCTCCGCAACGGGAGAGGCCACAACAGAGGGAGGCCCGCATACCACCAAAAAAAAAAAAAAAATTTCATTCGTATTAATCATTTAAGCTCCTTCCCATTATTTATAATTTGGAATAAATGTCAACCTTTCTGTAAGGTTTGGTAGGAGATGGGGTTCAGAATATTAAGGAAGTGAGCCACAAACAGTGGCATGTGCATCACCAGAAGGGGAGTGGTGGTGGCCTCAGCAATGACTGGGGAGGTTTGCAGTACTTAAACCCAATGTTCCTCTGGCACCTTTCAGTCCTGGGTTTAAATCCAGCCCCAGCCACTCGTGATGTGACCTTGAACACATTACTTAACCTTCCATAGCCTCAATATATATTGGTGTTAATAATACCTACTTTGTAGGATGTAGAGTAGACTGAATGAAAGAATAAATGAAAAAAAATTAGGATGTTGAAAAGATTGAATAAGATAATAAATGACAAAAAAACACAAAATTTGGAACAGTGCCTTGCTCATAAAAGAGTACATAAACATTAGCTGTTTCTAATATACAAACATACCTTACAAGTATTGCAGAAAAAAATTACTTGTTACTTTTGAGACCAGGTTTGGTTTGTTCACTATTCTTACAATTTTTGTGGATTTTTTTCCCCTTATTTGCTGTGTTTGTTTATAAACATGGTGGATCATCCAAACTGTTAACCTTAGAATTTCGGGTTAACTGTACAGCCATCGCTCTAGCCTAGGAAAACCTCCTGCCCAGTGTGAGGGTCAGACTTATCTGTGGCTGAAAGTAAATAAAGGCATGCTGGGATTGTTAAATGTGGCTGTCTCAAAGGTGGATATCTGTTGCTGCATGAGCAGTTGGGCTGTGGGGACTGAACTGATCACATCAATGGCAGCAGTGAAAATCCTGTTCAAGGCTGCAGTCCACTTAAGTAGTCAGCTGCATATAGGCATGACCTGGAATAGATTCACTTGACTAGAGCTAAGGGAGCAGGCAGAAAGTTAAGTAGGCTATGGGAACTAAGGCATTTTATTAATTGTTTCTGTGTAATTTGTTAGAATAGAAATTTACTAAAGTGATAATAACCCTGGGCTTAGAGGCAAGAGACCTAGACGTTACAGTGCATTCGTGTATCACTCATTTCCAATTTAATAAGACACTTTCTGAGAAATGAAATTGAACTGTTTATGACTGTATATATAGTGATTATCACAGTGGTTTTGTAGGAAATTGAATTTTTTGTGCACAAAAAATATGCTAAATATTGTAATTCATTAAGGAATCAAGTTTTGATCAGTATATTGTCATTCTTTCGAATTTTGAATTTTTGAACTTTTGTATAGTGTATATATTTGTTGTCACTTCGCAATTTTCCTAGAAAAATTAGATGATTTACATCTAGTAACTTTCATTTGTTCTCATTTTCTCAAGTCCTTACTATTTTCTCAGTGGTGGTCACAATTGTCATTTTTCAATATCTAGCATTTAATTTAATAGCGACATCCTCACAGCTTTTGATTTCTGGGTTAAAGAACTAATATATTTAAATGTAAAACGGTAGGCACATAATCTAAACTTATCTATGGTTAGGACAGGATTATATCGTTAAGAAAACTATCACAAGCCTGTGGAACTGTTATCTTGGCTATGACTGCACTCACTCTTCTCTGAACTCTGATTAACAATTCTAATCCGTTCTGGAAAGTTGAACATCCATCTGTTTTCTGATGATTTCATGTATATTAACTTTCGTTACATATAACTGTATATATCACTGTATATGACACTCCGTAATCGGGAGTATGATACCGCACAGTGCAAGAAAATGAGTTCTTTTAACTGAACAGGACATGGACGTGAGAGAATAAAAGAATATATTCTAAAGTGCTGCTTTTCATCCTCTAACTGTACTTTCACCCGTTAAAAAATCGTCACCTACATCATGTACAGGTTGTTAGTTTAAACAGCCTTTTCAGAAACCTTGCAGGAGCTTTGACTCTATCCTGTCTCACTTTGTTCACCACGTTATTTTAATTGCTTGTCTTACTGATGGAAGGGGCAGGCACCGGAGTGAGGTGTGAGATTGAGAAAAGCAAGGGCTGCCACTTAATATCTTTGTAATGGCGGTACTTTAGATCCTATTTTTAAACAAACTGTTGCTCTCATATAAAGGTGTTGAGGACTGATTGGAGAGTCTTCTTTTCTTTCCCAATTAGGATGAACTGGTCAAGAAGTCAAAGAATGAATTTTCACCAGTCTCTTTTCAGGTGCTTTGATTTTCTTGATTTGCAGAAATCTATTTAACTAGATGACACTTCTTTGCCCTTCTCTGCCCTCAATTCCAAAATAGGGGAGAGAAGACACTTCTTACCAATCCTTCTCTCCTCTCCTCGTTGTCCCCCACAGAGTCCTCTTAGAAGACTGGTGCCTAGAGTCAGACTGTGGGATTTCTAATTCCTGCCTCCCTTACTGTTTAGTTATGTTCTATGAGCAATTATATCAGGCAGGGTTCCAGTGGGAAAGGGACAGCACACTCAAAGCTCAAAGTAGAATAATTTGATGAGAATTTCATAAAGGGGCTAATTTTAAAAGTGTAAGCATCTTGTAAGGAAACTATGAGGGATAGTGTAGTACCCCAGTCCTAGTAACAGAAGAGCTGTTACTATCCCTGAGCCCGAAGGGAAGAGGGGAAGAATTGATTTCTGGAACCAGGAAGGAGAAAGCTGTGTAAGCAGGGCCACATACAGAGGATCTGTGACATTTTGTTGAGGAATGTAGCCAGTGTGAGACAACATTCAAGGAGGAAATAAAACTTGACCTCACTCTGTTCTCTACCTCTTAGTCTCCTGCTGGGTTCTCCCATTGGCTACATCCAAATGAAAGCATGTCCACACAGGTCAGCTTCCTGGGGCAGAAAGCAGGTAGAAAAAAATGGAAAGTAGATTTGGAGGGGCAAATGGGAGATTATCTGAAATAGCAAATGATTTGATCTGTAAATCAATCACGGTCTCTTCTTTTGTAAAGTGGGGCTAACTATAGTACCTACATCATAGAGTGTAGTGAGAATTAAATAAAATACTAAGAGTAGAGTATATGGTACAGTTCCTAGTGCAAAGCAAGTACTGAATGCTCATAAACTATCATTCTTATTCTTTGGGAATTTTTTACCAAATGGATAAAGGTTGCCAGAGTGGTCAGTAGTTGATTGGAACCTACTAAGTTCTTTCAAACCTGTTCTATTTTGTTATGTATTCAAATATGTGAAATAATTCAAAATAATTTTAACGTATAGTTAGAAAAATTGTAGCTAATATGGTTTATTACAGATTGAGTCTATAATCTATAGACATAGATTATAAGTCCTTGAAGCATTGTGAATCCTTGAAGAACATCTTCAAACTATGCTTTTTCCATCCTTTTACTTCATACATCTTCAGGTTCTATTTCATCTTCGTGTTTACTCTGACTTAACTCAAGCCTCTGTCATCTCTCCATTGGATTATTACACTCCTCAACTGCCCAAATGGACTTCCAGCTTCCCACTCCCCAATCCATTCCTACAGTACCAATTCTTTTAAACTGGGCCTTCGACTAAACTTACATCCATCTCAGTAAATGTCCAAGTTGTTTGATGATCTGAGTTCTTTCTTTCTCTTCTGGTCCATCTCTGGCTATGTCCTCATTGCACTACTTCGTCAGTAACAAACCAGAGTCCCAGCAGTCCCCCAATGTATCATCCTATTCCAGTGGTTCTCAAAGTGTTGCCCCAGCCCAGCAGCATTAAAATCAACTACAGAGTGTTAGAATGGAAAATTCTTGGACTCTATCTGAAGCCTATTAAACCAGAAACTCTGGAGAAGAGGCCGAGCAAGCTGTGTTTTTACAAGCCATTCAGGTGATTCTGGTGCACGCTCAGGTTTGAGAGCTCCTCCCATGCCTCTTACTCTTGGGTCATGCTAGTAATCTCTTCCCGGAATGTATATTCTGCTTACTTCATGCCCGAGACTTATTTCAGGCATCAAAGAATCCAGGATTGACTTGCTGATTGGTTGGTAACAGATTAATGTTAGTTTCCCTGAATCAAAATAATTATTTGTTCAGATAATGTCCGTGTTTGAAAAGAAGGAACCTAATTCTTATGGTAACTTTTTAAGAAAATAGTTTTGTACAAATATTTATTCAGAAGGGTTGATACATTCGTTAGGAGAATGGGAGGAGTTTTTATGTATTCAGGTTTCTTCTGAAAACATGCCAGACAGTGATGAATAAGTACTCCTTATCTTACTAATAACAGCTAATGGTTTGAATTCTATTTAATTGGCCTCATTTTATAGCTGAAGAAACTGAAGCTCAAAGGGGTTATGTAACTTGTTCACAATTACAAATCTAACAAGCAGCAGAGCCAGGACTGGAACTCAGGTGTGTTTGACCTCAAAGATCAGATATTTAAACATCATATTATCTTTGAAATACAGAGAAAGCAATTGCCTCTATTTTTCTCTCAAGGCTTTCCTTTTTTAATTCAAGCAAAGTAGAGAGAGAAAGGAGAACGTTATTCTCTTGCAGACAATGGAGGATAGTTCCAGTTGGTCACTTCGCAAATGGCAGACTTGTTATTATGTGATCTAGAGTCAGTTCTCTTTCACAGTGTCATGACAAGCTAGTTCTTTCAAATGATTACATAAAACGTTTGCTACAAAATATATTTAAAATAATAGGTTTTATTTATGACTTATCCTTGCATACATTGAGAAGGATTCAGGGTTACCTATAAAATAATGTCTCGGGCTTCCCTGGTGGCGCAGTGGTTGCGCGTCCGCCTGCCGATGCAGGGGAACCGGGTTCGCGCCCCGGTTTGGGAGGATCCCACATGCCGCGGAGCGGCTGGGCCCGTGAGCCATGGCCGCTGAGCCTGCGCGTCCGGAGCCTGTGCTCCGCAACGGGAGAGGCCACAACAGTGTGAGGCCCGCGTACCACAAAAAAAAAAAAAAAAAAAAAATGTCTCTCCCAGGTTCTTGCATTTCAATATGCTTTTGCAAAGGGAAGAGAGAGAGGTTGGCAATACAGGTATTGTGCAAAAGTTACAGCTAATTTGTGGGCATGGGAACATCATCCATCACTATGGATGTGGATAATCCATCATCCATTGTTCCAGCAAAAGAAAAATGTCAGGTTTGACTTTATAGAACGAGTGAGTATATAATAGGGTGGAGGTAGATGGTATTAGGGTTACAGAGAAAGCTTCTCCCAATTTTATTTTTTACTAAAGGCAGGGAGATTCTCTGATAGTAGATTCTCTGGTGCAGAAATGGCATGACTCAACCTTCTTGATCATGGGCCCTAGACAAAACTAGAAGAGAAAATGATCTATCACATTTACAAAATGACCACTTTAGAGTTTCAATACTTTCCTCTTTCTAAGAAAAGATGCCCCCTATTGTCAGTGCAATAGCCTATATTTTTATTTGTGAACATTGTTAGCTCATTTACTACTCAAATCTCAATAAAGTCAGAGATATTATTCATTTTATGGATCACATTAATGAGAAGTACCAGTATATTCAATAAAGTATATGGTTACCACTTCATTAGCTCTTTTGCTAAAGAAATTTCATTAAGACATTTTTTTTGGAAACCATGACTATTATAGCCTTTTCCATATGTACTGGAAAACTGTGTCCTGAAAAAGTGAGCTTCAAAAATCCCTTTATTAATTTTCCTGTATGCACTTCACATAGATTACCTTAATGATTTCGTTTTACATGTTTTATCTAATCATCTTAATTTCATCCTTGCAAGAGTAATGGGACCAATCAAATTAAATTGTTTCTATAATAAAGTAGCGTGGGTAGTGTTCAAGACATTATCCCTTAAGGCATTTGAATATACTTGATCATTAGAGGGGAAAAATTTGTAAATAAAACTAAGGAAATGGTATTAGAGGACAAGAGACATTGCATCCCCAAAAAGACAATGATAATGGTGGAGATGGGCAGTTTAATTATCATTATTACTTTACAGAGATATTTTTAATAATTAAAAAAACATGTTTTCAAAGTCACCTTCTTGGTTTGCCATTCCAGAGTTTCTTCAACTGGCAGTCAAGCTCCTTCATACATAAAATTCATTTCTTTATGCTTTAATTAGAGCTCATGGATTATGAATGGGGTTCTCTGTGGACAAAAACAACTAATAAACTTCCCTTCCCTTTTAAATTCCTCATATGCATAAGGATAAAAATCATACCATCTCTCAGCCTTCTTTCTTTATCTTCATCACTGTATAGTAAGTTTGTTTAAGAGTCCAGAACCTGGAGCTATACAACCTAGCTTCAAATCATGGTTCCCCACTTCCCAGGGGTATGACTGGAGGCAAGTTATTTAACCTCTTTGTGCATCACTTTGCTCATATGTAAAGGGATAATTATCGTTTTTATTTCCTGAGGTTACTGTGAGGATTAAACAGTCAATGTATACTGACTATACTGTCTGGTACACACTAAGTGTTATAAAAGTGTTTGCTATTATTATCATTTTTATTATGATATTGTCTTTGAGTTTCTGCAAGTAATTTCTAAAAATCTCCCATTTTTTATTTTCAATAAAAATAGTACGTGGACACGGTAAGGAATCTGAACAATAAAGAAATGTGTACAATTAAAAGCAAAGGCAACTACTGGTAATAGTTTCTCAGATATTCTTCCAGAGTGTTTTTATGTTCCCTTTTTCTTCCTTCCTTCTTTCCTTCCTTCCTTCCTTCCTTCCTTCCTTCCTTCCTTCCTCATGAAAACACCATAGCATGCACAATGCTTTTTATTCTCCCACATGTAAAAATATGGTGATTACAACTAACACTGTACCTTGGTAAGGTGGTCTAACTATTTAGAAATTTTGTACCATCACTTTTTAGACTTTGTCAGTTGCTTTCCATGTAGTACACTGCAGCTTTCTATCTGGTCTCACAAGGCAGTGCCATATTGAAACAGCAGGACCCTATAGTCTTTTTCCCCAGTGTCCTCCACCTGCCTTCTGTCTGTAGGAAAACTTTAGTCCAAGAATAAGTTTAATCAGAGAAGTGAGAAAAGGAAAGGAAAACAGTCAAACAAGACCAAATAATAATAGTTTAGTCATTAAGCAAAGTCAAGGACCTTTACTTCTCAAAGGCTATAGATAATATTCTGAGCTGTATCCTGTGACCTGTCCTGTAGACACTGAAACACCCACCAGGTGGAAGAAGTTAACTACATGATGACCACACGGTAGCCATGACATAAGCTGCCACAAATTTGAGAACTGGCCTGAAAGAAATGGGAACAAACCGACCCTGGAACTGAAGAATAGTACTCAAAACAATGAAGATGACCCTGATCAGAGCACAGCATGACCAAGTTCAAGATGAATGCCAGAGCTGACGGGGCTGTTTCTACATGTAGCCCCCTTCATCCACCTATATGCCCCCTGAAACTCCCCTTTAAAATCTCTTGCCCACTGATTGTCAGTGGGGAGTCAATCTTTGCACATGAGTCCACCCTCTCCCCTGGTTGCCAGCCTCTGACATAAAGCAAATTTCCTTTCCACCAACCTTACCTCTCAAGTATTGGCTTTTGAGCGGTAAGCAGTCAGAACCCACTTTCGGTAACAATATGGTTGCTTCTGTGTCTGTGGATTGTCGTCTGGTGAAGCTAGCATTAACATTCAGATTCCCTAAAAAGTTTTCCAGGGAACAGGAAAACTGTCGATTCCTTATATGATTGTTGTACATGATGAATAATTGAACATCAGCATCTCCTACTCTTTCTCTGAATAACTGAGAGGTTGGGATTCATAAAGCAAAAGTGATAGACTATCTGTAAAATTTTAATACTGGCCACTTGATACATTTTTATTACTAGTTATATCAGAAAATAGTGCATTTTACATTTCAGAATACTGGATGCAGGAAATAAATTTTTTAATGAATCTAACCTATGAAAGTTCTTACAGAAAATACTAAATTTAAAACAATGACTGAGACATGTAATTTCTATCCCTTTGCATAATCAAAGGAAACAATCTGTCTTCTAAATATTAACATGTGTCTTCATAATTCACCTGTCACGGCTGAAAGGGAGGGTTGGAGGTAAAGTTCAGAAGCCCTTGGGCATCACTTTGTGGATGAGGATAAAACCGTTCTGGAGGAGAGTTTTGTTCCAGCGTGTGGGAGAAGGTAAGCCAGTGTTTGTCAATATGCCGATAAAGGGACAAAGCAAAGACTGTTTGCGGAAGTTCTTCTACAAGAGTGATGTAAGCCTGCAGTATACAGAGGGTCAAGGTGAAATCATACCTACAGTGTTCCAGTCTGCTAACTTCACAGTCAGGTGGGGACTTTTGTAGTTTTCCCACACAGAACTGTGGGCAAGGCCACATAACCCAACATTCCTGTCATTAGCCAGTGCTAAGCATACAATGATCACTTAAATCGGCTAATACTCTCTAAAGGGAAGGAGGAGTGAAAACACCAATCTCATTCTACAATATTTTAGCACTTTTCCTCTAAGCCCAAATTACTTTTGGAAAAAAATGTCATTTTCAGTATGAAAGCTCTGTTGTTGCCACCCACCACAAGAAATCACTGTATACAGATTTTCAGTTCCTTTCACTGGAAAGATAATCGGTAAAACCATAAATGATGCTGTAGAGCTAAAACACAAGAAGAAAAGTAACAGCTTTCTGAACTGCAAAAGTCTGAAACTGATCTGAAGGGATACCTTCAAAGGCTGATTCATTATATACCAAAAAAAAAAGCTAGATTCTGTATGTCTGGGTTTTTTGTGGCTCTTTCTAGTCATATAGACCTTTTAAATGAATATGTATAATTCGTGGTTCTTTTATGTAGGAACTGGAGGCTGGAAGAGGAGGAACAGGAATGGGATCGGGGAGAAGGAAAAGAAAGGAAGGACAATAACAGTCACAATAACAGTGACAGCTAATATTAATTGAATATTATAATATAATATGAATATACTAAGTGCCAGATGCTGTGCTATGCCCTTGAAAGGCCTGACACCATCTAATCTCCACCAGTCCTATGAAGTTGGTATTATTGTTATCCACACGTGTGAGAAGAGAAGGCACCAAAATTTAAATTACTCGCCTGCCTTTCTGTATATTCTGAAGTTGTGAAAGGAGAGGTAACTTTATATTCTAGTACTTGGTGGTTCTAGATTCAGTTCATTTCACTACAGGAATATCTTTAGGCATGAAAGAGGAGAGGAGAGTGGGGCTCCATCACCTTTTCCTTCCCATCTAACTTTTATCTGCTGTAGACATTCAGGGAGACTGCTCCTCTAGATGTAGCCTTAGACCAATACAATGTTTATACCCGCCACTCTCGAAAAACTGAATTTCCCATTTATTAAATATGCACAGCGTATAGATACAGTTTATTTGAAAACACAGCTTCCATCGCTGAGAGAAATATCCTGATAGTGACTTTGGCAAAAATAGAGGCTTCGTGAGGTGTTTTGGGATCAAATTTTTGACATTTTAGCCCACTTTTTTGTTTGTTTGTTTCACCTTTTCCTTCCCATCTAACTTTTATCTGCTGTAGACATTCAGGGAGACTTCTCCTCTAGATGTAGCCTTAGACCAATACAATGTTTATACCCGCCACTCTCAAAAAACTGAATTTCCCATTTATTAAATATGCATGCACAGTGTATAGATACAGTTTATTTGAAAACACAGCTTCCATCGCTGAGAGAAATATCCTGATAGTGACTTTGGCAAAAATAGAGGCTTCGAGAGGTGTTTTTGGATCAAATTTTTGACATTTTAGCCCACTTTTTTGTTTGTTTGTTTGTTTTTCGCGGTACGCGGGCCTCTCACTGTTGTGGCCTCTCCCGTTGCGGAGCACAGGCTCCGGACGCGCAGGCTCAGCGGCCATGGCTCACGGGCCCAGCCGCTCCGTGGCATGTGGGATCCTCCCGGACTGGGGAACGAACCCGCGTCCCCTCCATCGGCAGGCGGACTCTCAACCACTGCGCCACCCAGGGAAGCCCTAGCCCACTTTTTAATACTTTTACCTTTTATGCTCTTGCTCCCTCTCGCTCTGATAAAAATAGCTTAGAAAATTTTGAGATCTGGAAATGATCTCCTAGTAACTGTCTGCAAAAGTGGGAGTCATAGTCCCAAATAATAAATAATCACAAACATGCTATTCAGACAGAGCTGCAGAGTCGGATGATGGCAGCTCCTAACAAGGCCAAAAACTGAATAAATTGCCTCTTGATCTCGCCACTGAGAATAAATTCATGTAAATCCGAGGAAGCTGAGCTGCTGCTGCCACTAATCCACCATGTGTAGTGACTAATTTTATTAAGTGAAGTACAAGAAAAGGAAAGATCCTCGAAGCAGCGATGTGCACAAAGATGACTGTCTTGGCCTAAGCGCTGAGCCCTGTGGCAGTACAGAGTGAGCAAGGCCAATTAGGCTGGCTCATCAGGCAGTGCCAGGGCAGAGAGTGAGGACCGGTGCTGAGCTGCTGCTGGAAGGCTCGAGAGCACAGGACTGCATCCACTCTGTGCGCATCGCTGGGAACGTGAAAAACAACCATTGCCGTCGACTTTGAGGTAACCTTGCTCCAGAGAAGATGGATTGACTACACTTGGAAAAATTCACTTTTCTCAAACTGAAATACTTAAAAATCGTTACCACTGAAAATTCAATGCTTATAATTTCAGGTGAATCAGAATGCTAAGTTCTTTTTCTATGAGGAGCTGCAAATTCAAAGCCTTTCTGGATCAAGCAATATAAGTAAACAATATTAAAAAATAAAGCTGTAGAAGTGATGGGGCCCATTGTTAACTGGAAAGGCCAACTGCTAATTTATTTTTCCCCTAAAACAATATGCCAGTATCTACTAAAGTGAAACATAAAGGCCTTGCCCTCATCTCAGCCATTCTATTCCTAATCATATCCTAAGTAAATATCCAAGAAATATGACTGTCTGTTCACCATAAGACATTTAAAAGCAGATTTATTTATAATTACCAAAACCTGGAATTAACCTAAAGATATCCATTTTTTTTTGAATTTTATTTTATTTTTTTATACAGCAGGTTCTTATTAGTTATCCATTTAATACATATTAGTGTATATATGTCAATCCCAATCTCCCAAAGGATGTCCACTTTGACATAGAAAAATGGATAGAAAGTGTGGATAATGGATAATTAAAATGTGGTCTATTCATACTATGGAATATCTAATGCACAAGGTTTCTCTTTTCAGGGCATCTTTCTGTTGTCTTCCTAAGGAACGACATGGCTACGATCCGACTTGAATTTTATTTTATTTTTTTATACAGCAGGTTCTTATTAGTTATCCATTTAATACATATTAGTGTATATATGTCAATCCCAATCTCCCAAAGGATGTCCACTTTGACATAGAAAAATGGATAGAAAGTGTGGATAATGGATAATTAAAATGTGGTCTATTCATACTATGGAATATTACACAGCCATGAAAAAGAATGAGCTACTGATACATTCAATAATATGAACAACTCTCACAGATATGCTGATTTGAAAGAAAATAGATGCAAAGGGTTAATGAGTATATGATTCCGTTTATGTAAATTTCATGAACAAGCAAAACCAATGGATGGTGCCAGAAGTTAAAATAGCGGTTACTTCTTTGGGTGGAGTATTGTTTGGGAAGGGTTACAAAGCATGCTCTACGGTGCCGAAAATATTTACTGTCTTGATCTGAGTGTAGATATATGGATGTACATGTCTGTAAAACTGCTTCAAGCTGAATATTTGATATTGGCTTTACTGTATGTAAACATATTACTTACTGTATGTATGTCATACTTCAATTAAAACATTAAAAAATACTTTATGACAGAACAAAACAAAATGATACAAATAAAATAAAGGCTGTCCCAGACAAATAAAATAGTCTGAGCCACAAATTTGGTTGCTGACCATGAACTTATATCCCTAACTAATGTTTCTAAATCTCTTCCCACCATAGTTGAAGACTAAATGTCCTATCTTTTAGTTATTGTTTCCCCTTTTGGGGAAAGAATTAGGACAGCAAAAAACTGGTATTTATTTAATATTTATATTGAGTCTTTTATTCTTTTTTTTTGCATGTTGTTTAATCTCCACATATATGTGAATTTTCCAGTTTTCTTCTTGTACCTGATTTTTGCTTTCATACCAATGTGGTTGAAAAAGATGCTTAATATGATTTCAATCTCATTAAATTTATTAAGACTTGTTTTGTGGCCTCACATACCCTGGAGAATGTTCCATGTGCACTTGAGAAGAACGTGTGGTCTGTTGCTTTTGGATGAAATGTTCTCTATATATATCTGTTAAGTCCATCTGGTCTAACAAGGCTTTGCTCAGTATAACTTTCTGTAAACATTCCTTAGCATTGCCATAGTTCATACACTTGTTTTTTCATACTATAGCATTTTATTAATATACTCTTTACTTGATTATCCCACTATTCTTCAGAACTTAGAATGTTTTCAATTTTTCATTCAGAATAAACAGATCCCCTTGGTTTTCCATTCTCAGCTTATCTCTTTAGGTATATTCTCTGAAGTAGAGTTATTCAAAGGCCATAAGTGGATTCTCAGAGTCTGTTTTAATGCCATACTACTTCTGAAGGGCTGGCTCTATTCATGTTGTCATAGGCAATTGATAAGCTACTCTTCTGTATTTCTCATTCATGTACTATTTTTGATCATATATTAAATAGAACTTGTTTACCATACATATTAATCTCAGTTTTCTCTATCTTTGAATCGTGAAAGGTTGTCAATTAATTATGTTTATCTGTTATGTTTTCTGCATCCTGCTATTTTTATTTCATGACATTTTGCCTTACAAAAAGTTTTCTTTATATGTACAGGCATATATATTTTGTCTCTAATAACCTTCATTTCTTTTTTGTTTGTTTGTTTGTTTTGTTTTTTAAATGACAGATACCTTTTATATATATTTAAATTTATTTATTTATTATTATTTATTTTTGGCTGCGTTGGGTCTTCATTGCTGTGCGCGGGCTTTCTCTAGTTGCGGCAAGCGGGGGCTACTCTTTGTTGTGGTGTGTGGGCTTCACATTGCGGTGGCTTCTCTTGTTGTGGAGCATGGGCTCTAGGCACGCGGGCTTCAGTAGTTGTGGCCCACAGGCTATAGAGTGCAGGCTCAGTAGTTGTGGTGCACAGGCTTAGTTGCTCTGCAGCATGTGAGATCTTCCTCGACCAGGGCTTGAACCCGCGTCCCCTGTATTGGCAGGCAGGTTCTTTACCACTTGCCACCAGGGAAGTCCAACTTTCATTTCTTAAATGGACTGAGTTTCTCTTCCTTCTGTTATCATTTAAGTATGCTATTGTATTTCTTTCTATAGTTTACAAAATAAATTACAAGTTTTTTGATTCAGTTGTTATTTATTGTAATGTAAACTGTGAAATATGAGTCCAAATTAATTACTCTCCATATGAATATTCAATTATATTAAAAAACTACAAAGTAATATTACCCATTGCTGTGTTAATTTTGCTGAAATACTCATAAAAGAATACATGTATTTAGTGACCACTTAGAGGGGTGGGATAGAGAGGGTGGGAGGGAGACGCAAGAGGGAGGGGATATGGGGATATATTATACATATAGCTGATTCACAACGTTATACAACAGAAACTAACACAACACTGTAAAGCAATTATACTCCAATAAAGATGTTAAAAAAAAAGAATAAGTGTACTTAAAATCTTGATTCTTATTCCATTGAATATTTCCTCCAATTTTTAAAACCTAACAACATGTGGAGTTCTATTACAATATTAAAACATTTTGTAAAATTAAGAAGCAATTTATCATCAATCATCTGTGGGTGACTTTGGATGTCTATCTATCTATCTATCCTCTACCCTCTACCTATCATCTATTTTCTTTGTTCTTCTTGCCACCTGCCTATGCATTCATATATCAATATTTTGAAGGTAAAAGTAAGGGTATTTGCCTTAATATGTCCTAGACTATCCTATGGAAACTGGAATTGATATTTTATTGCATTTATGCATCCATTTAAAGTAGTATAACTTACATTGTCTTCCAAATTAAGACTTGTGTCTTCCATTTTCTTCAGTCACAGTGAACTGTTCTTTGCTCTCTGTTTCCAAAGACCTTACTCAATGACTGCTGCTTAAGGATGGACCGAAAATAGAGAATGTAGTAACATCAAAATTTATGACCAAATATAGATATGTTCATAGAGTGAAAGAATTTCAACAGTGCATGTGGCAATATCAAAACACATTCTCAGATCTAAGATGTTAATGTGGTAAAGGGAGAATTTTTTCTTCCTTTTCAAATGCTCTGAATTAGGTAACATAAGTGTAAGCCAGCAATTTTACCATCAACAAAGTCTTACAAAACAGAAAAAGCAAAGAAACATTTTGTAGAAGTAGAAAATGGACTTCTTTCAAAAACGAAGCCAAGTAATTAAGTAGAGCGTTTCTTTTTGAACTTGGAGAAGCAAAGCAAACCTCAAGTGATGGAGTTTCTGCCATATTTTAGAATGAAGAAACATTGCATTATGCTTTGGCACCTTAAGTTTTATTATGTTCTTATGAACAACTGCATAGTTAGCCTTCACTGCTAAAACCAGTGAAGAAGATGTTCTATGGTTAAAATGGTCTTATTATTTATTAGGTCACACTTCAAGTAGTATTTTGTAGCAACCATAGGTTTCAAAAAGTAAATATTTCTGGGAAAAAAAAGAAGACAATGGAATTTATTCTTCAAGACTACATTAATAATGTTAAATGCAATTTCTTGACTGGCCATTAAATACTCTTATCTGAGGTTTATAAAGTATAAATATCTAATAAACTCACTATCTGCACTATTTGATACCATAGCATTTTTTAAAATTGAAGTACAGCTGGTTTACAACATTGAGTTAGTCTCTGGTACACAGCAAAGCGATTTGGAATATATATATTCTTTTTCAGATTCTTTCCCATTATAGGCTGTTAAAAGATATTGAATGCAGTTCCCTGTGCT
Source organism: Physeter macrocephalus (assembly GCF_002837175.3). Lineage (NCBI taxonomy): Eukaryota > Metazoa > Chordata > Mammalia > Artiodactyla > Physeteridae > Physeter > Physeter macrocephalus. The sequence continues at coordinate 54,837,373 of NC_041220.1, forward strand.
ATACAGTAGGATCTTGTTGTTTATTTTATATATAGTAGAGTGTATATGTTAATCCTAAACTTCCCCCCCACACCACTTTTTCCCTTTGGTAACCATAAGTTTGTTTTCTACATCTAAGAGTCTGTTTCTGTTTTGTAAATAAGTTCATTAGTCTCATTGTTTAGATTCCACATATAAGTGATATCATGTGATATTTGTCTTTGTCTGACTTACTTCACTAAGTACAATATTATCTAGGTCCATCCATCATGCTGCAAATGGCATTATTCATTCTTTTTTATGTCTCAGTAATAGTCCATTGCATATATATATATATATATATATATATATATATATATATATATATACCACATCTTCTTTATCCATTCATCTGTCAATGGACACTTAGATCACTTCTATGTCTTAGCTATTGTAAATAGTGCTGCTAAGAACATTGGGGTACATGTATCTTTTTGAATTATGGTTTTCTCCAGATATATGCCAAGAGTGGGATTGCTGGATCATATGGTAACTCTATTTTTAGTTTTTTAAGAAACCTCCATACTGTTCTCCATAGTGGCTGTATCAATTTACATTCCCACCAGCAGTGGAGGAGGGTTCCCTTTTCTCCACACCCTCTCCAGCATTTATTATTTATAGACTTTTTAGGATAGACATTCTGACTGGTGAGGTGATACCTCATTGTGGTTTTGATTTTCATTTCTCTAATAATTAATGATGTTGAGCACCTTTTCACATGCTTGTTGGCCATCTGTGTGTCCTCTTTGGAGAAATGTCTATTTAGGTCTTCTGCCCATTTTTTTGATTTTTTTTTAATTGAGCTGTATGAGCTGTTTGCATATTTTGGAAATTAATCCTTTGTTGTTTGCATCATATGCAAATATTTTCTCCTATTCCGTAGGTTGTCCTTTCATTTTGTTTATGGTTTCCTTTGCTGTGCAAAAGCTTATAAGTTTGATTAGGTCACATTTGAAAACATAGTATTTTTTAACCACCATAAAAAGTAATTAGCATGTAATTTCTAAAAGGTACTGCATATCAGATTTTACTTTTTAGATTTGTCAAGAATCTTGTACATAGAAATAGATAAATTAATACTCTCTAGTGGTGTGAGTTGACATAAATGAAGAAATTACTGTACAATTTGGTAAGTTGGCACTTACATATATATAAGAGCTAAAAAGCTCTGAGAACTTAGAACAGGAGCAACTGACCATTCCTTGAACAATAAGAAAATGCTCTATTGAGAAGTTACATGCATCAGGAAAGAAACTTTGTTTAAAAAAGTAAAATCCTGAAGAAGTTTGGATATGAGTGAGGAGTTAAAGAAGTTCAGTCTCAGTTGTACTAAGTGTTTCACAGAGTGGCAAAAAATGATGCTAGAAAGGGGTTGGGCCAGACTGCAAATCCCCTCACATGTGAAAGTGCAGAAGTTAGAATTTTATTCCAAATTACTGAAGGTTCTATGGGTTCAGTGATGTTTTTGAGTAAGAGAGTGATGCCATTAGCTTCATTTTGTAGGGCAGTGACTGGCAGCAGTGTGGAGAATTGTCAAGAGTAGAGAGAGACAATGAGAAGAAGATGGTATAAAAACATAAAAATGGAGATAATCTGAGTTATGGCAGAGGAAGTGGGGATGGAGACAAGAAAATTAATTTGAGAAGCATTTTTGAGGTAGAATATGAAGAATTTGATCACCCATGGAATATGCTATGAGGAGTTGAATTTATCTGATGTTTATCTAAAAGATAGGATAGATGTGGGTACTCATATCGAAAGTGTATTTTGCTGGAGATGGAGCAGCCTTGCAGGAGAAGCTTAAGAATTCCATCTTGGAACTTACAATGTGCATCAAGTGTAAATCTGAAACGCCTACAGGGAGTCCAGATGGGGATATGTGTACTACGTTTGGGGTTCAGAAGATAGATCAGAATCTTAGCAAAAAGATGATTTTAAAGTCACAAAAGTAAGTGATCATGGAGGCCTCAGATAAGAGGGGTGGTAGAGAAACCTGGAAAAGATTAACAGTTGATGGCACAAAAACAGAAATATAGATCAATGGAACAGGATAGAAAGCCCAGAGATCAACACATATGGTCACCTTATTTTTGATAAAGGAGGCAAGAATATACAATGGAGAAAAGACAGCCTCTTCAATAAGTGGTGCTGGGAAAACTGGACAGCTACATGTAAAAGAATGAAATTAGAGCACTCCCTAACACCATACACAAAAATAAACTCAAAATGGATTAAAGACCTAAATGTAAGGCCTGACATGATAAAACTCTTAGAGGAAAACATAGGCAGAACACTCTATGACATAAATCACAGAAAGATCCATTTTGACCCACCTCCTAGAGAAATGGAAATAAAAACAAAAATAAACAAATGGGACCTAATGAAACTTAAAAGCTTTTGCGCAGCAAAGGAAACCATAAACAAGACAAAAAGACAACCCTCAGCATAGGAGAAAATATTTGCAAATGAAGAAACTGACAAAGGATTAATCTCCAAAATTTACAAGCAGCTTTGCAAATGAAGCAACTGACAAAGGATTAATCTCCAAAATTTATAAGCAACTCATGCAGCTCAATAACAAAAAAACAAACAACCCAATCCAAAAATGGGCAGAAGACCTAAATAGACATTTCTCCAAAGAAGATATACAGATTGCCAGCAAACACATGAAAGGATGATCAGCATCACTAATCATTAGAGAAATGCAAATCAAAACTACAATGAGGTATCACCTCACACCAGTAAGAACGGCCATCATCAAAAAATCGACAAACAATAAATGCTGGAGAGGGTGTGAAGAAAAGAGAACCCTCTTCACTGTTCGTGGGAATGTAAATTGATACAGCCACTATGGAGAACAGTATGGAGGTTCCTTAAAAAACTGAAAATAGGACTACCATATGCCCTGAGAAAATCATAATTCAAAAAGAGTCATGTACCACAATGTTCATTGCAGCACTATTTACAATAGCCAGGATATGGAAGCAACCTAAGTGTCCATCAACAGGTGAATGGATAAAGAAGATGTGGCACATATATACAATGGAATATTATTCAGCCATAAAAAGAAACCAAATTGAGTTATTTGCAGTGAGGTGGGTGGAGCTAGAGACTGTCATACAGAGTGAGGTAAGTCAGAAAGAGAAAAATAAATACTGTACGCTACCACATATATATGGAATCTAAAAAAAAAAAAAAAGGTTCTGAAGAACCTAGGGTCAGGACAGGAATAAATCCGCAGATGTAGAGAATGGACTTGAGGATACGGGGAGAGGGAAGGGTAAGCTGGGATGAAGTGAGAGAGTGGCATGGACATATATACACTACCAAATGTAAAAGAGATAGCTAGTGGGAAGCAGCTGCATAGCACAGGGAGATCAGCTTGGTGCCTTGTGACCACATAGAGGGGTGGTATAGGGAGGGTGGGAGGGAGATGCAAGAGGGAGGGGATGTATGTATACGTATAGCTGATTCACTTTGTTATACAGCAGAAACTAACACACGATTGTAAAGCAATTATACTCCAATAAAGATGTTAAAAAAAAAGATACTTGGAAACTTGGATACAATATTTTTAAAATACAGTGTGCTGTAATTATGACCATCATCAATTTGTTGCCATGGAAAACACCTTTACTGAAACTCCAACAGAGTTGAACATGGATACAATGCTGAAAGCTTGTAAGAAATTCTAGTTTTCTTTATCATGCCTGTGTCTGGAAATAAAGTCTGACAGTAGGCTCTATAGTAAACATAAGTGTCTGATCTTATGTTTCAGGCATGTAGCAAACATGGTTCACATACTCAAAGAGCTCACAATATTTCTCTGGTCAATACGAAAGGCTAATCCAGTCCCTCAAATCATTGGATTTGTCAGTCTCCAGGGCTTATACTTCCCAGGTAACTGTTGCTTTGTCACTTTGTGTTGTTCAGTAGTAAAAAGCACCATATAATAGACTAATTTCCACTGCCTTCCAGTAAATTTTGATTTCTTTCTAAGTACATTTACAGCAGTAAGGAAGTGATTTATCATCATAAAAACAGAACATTTCCTGCTCTTAGTGATTGCGTCATAGATTTCTAGACCATTGGTGACTATTAACATGGCTTTTCAACCTCCTTATTTTACAGATGAAAGAAGTGGGGCCCAAAGAAATCAAATGACTAACACAGAGCATTGCTGTGATTTGAGTTAAGCATATGATATTTCCATTTGCTGACAACCATGATTCTCTTGAAACAGCTAATTTATTTTAAACATCTCTTATGGAAAAAAAATCAATTTTACTAAACATCATGCACTGTTGTTTTAACATAAAAGGCCTTAGTTATTAATAAATTGATAGGAATCTTCCAGGAGCTTCTAAAGCCTCACCAATGCCAATGTGGCTCTAGGATGGAACAAAGGATTGGGATTCAAGAAATTTTGCATCTGATTCATCATTCTTCTGCTTATCCCTATAGCCCTAGAGATTCTGTTTTTTAACTGCAGACTGAACTGGTAGGTGCAGAAGACTTTAAGCCTTTTAACCTTATAAATCCAGCCCCGCTAAGAGGCCCAGTCTGACAAAACCCTCAAAATGAGGGTCCATTATATGAAATTGGGCAGCCCTTGGGCTGCCTTCCATTGGATATTCAGAAGTTATTCCTAAGACAATAAAGGGCAGATTCCAAATAACGGTGCCTATTTGAGGTCTTTTAGAATGTCCTCCCCTCCCACAGTAACATAAATGGCTTCCACTGGAAGTTCATTCTTCAGCATACGATTGGTGAACACTCGCAGTGTTCCACGTGTTGTTTTAGACACTGGTATTTCTAAACAACAGAATGGAGACCTGTCCTCCCATTGTTATGGGATGACAGAGACTCATGAGAGAAAATACTCCGCAAGTTCAATGTTAAGCATTGGTATTCATGGTTTCTTTGATTCGACCCATGAAACTGTGTCCCTGCTCAGCTAGCTTCCTTTAAATGATATCTCTCTGCTCAGGTCAGAACTAAATCTGTGTCATCATAGTCACTGAACTTTTAGCCTCTCCAAGAGGGGGCCACTGAGTATCCTCTCTCTCCCTGCTACTATATCTCTCCAAATCCCCCTGTCACTGAGGTTCTTGAGGTCCTTCTTATCTCTGTGTATAGATTTGGGTGGTTGTTTGTTGGAGAAGGTCATTGAGAGGACATGACTTCTGGACCCAGGCATTCAGAGGCTCCACACCCCCTCTCCATCCTTGAAATGTATGTTCTTCTCACCATTCCCATAGTAGGAGCCACTTCAAGGATGCAGCCTGAGAGAGCAAGGTATTGTTGAGACCCTCTGGACTGAATATATGACTGAACCCAGTTACGGCCTCTATATATACTTTTAAGATTCTGGTGGGCAGGTGCAGAGATCTATTCATCTTGTGGCCACCCAAGACAAGCTTTGTAAGTAAGTTCCCTTGCTTATTAACACTGCCACTTACCAATCTGCACTGGTCTGCCTCTTTCTTTTTTTTGGTCTCTCCTTGCCTTCCATATAGGGGGGTCAGTTTCAGATATCAACCAGGAAATTTCTGATTTTGTGAACCAACATCTTTTTATCACTTTTCAGAGGTATCCGTAGCATTGTGCTACTGGCCATGGTTTATGGAAAGATACAATGGGCACCCCCTCCAGCAGCATTACCACTGCCCACTTCAAGACTCAACTTCCTTCTTTCCTGTCATCCAATCCTTCCCCACACCACATACTCATGTAATTCATTGGTAGCAACCTCTTTCTTTTAGTTAACCTCAAGGCTTTGGGGAAATGAAAAGTAGTTCTTCAATGAAATATTGGGGTTTTCAATTTTTTTATAGCAACTAATAATATATTTCCTAAATAATTCAGTCTTTATTACAGTGACAATAATTTATTTTGTCAAAAGTTACCTTCAAAAGGTAGCACAATCTAAGCAAGTATCACTTGTAAAGACAGTGTATTAGTTTCCAATCACTGTTGTCACCAATTACCACACATTTGGTGACTTAAACCAACAGAAATGTATTCTTGTACATTTCTGGAAGCCAGAATCCTGAAATCAAATGTTGGCAGGACCACACTCCCTCCTGAGGCTCTAGTGGGGAATCCCTTCCCTGTTTTTTCTAGTTTCTGGTGGCTCCTGAAGTGAAGCATTCCTTAACCTGTGGCCCCATCACTCCAATATTTGCCTCTCTCTTCACATTGCCTTCTCCTCTGTGTGTGTCTGTCTCAAAACCCCCTCTGTCTCTCTCTTATAAGGACACATGTGATAGCACTTCAGGCCCACCTAGATAATCCAGGTTAAGAAACTTCTCTCTAGATCCTTAATTTAGTTACACTGTTTTAAAAATAAGATGATTTTCACTCTTTTGCCATACAGGGAATATTCATAAGTTGGGGGATTAGGAAGTGACTGTATCTTTGAGGGGGGATTACTTGCAGCCTACTATAGACATTATGGTTACCCAAAGTCCATTTTTGCTTGGACATACTCTTTTTCTTGCTATCAATCAATACAGAATTATTTGACACTTGGGTCACACCAACCAATCAGTAAATTGTACATACCTGGTGCACGTGGTACAGTCAGTGCCACATAAATATTACTTCTTTCTCTATGCCCTTTCCTTGTCATGCGTTGGGCCTTTCCTATTAAATAAACTATTACAATACTGAATGGGCTTTCAGCAAGAGTTTCATTCATTAATTCAATTTCTTTTGGCAAACGTGTTGAACATCATACATATGTCAGGTTTGAGTCAAGCACTTCAAAAAGTTTAGTTCACTTAATTTTCTCAAAAGTCATTTGAACTAGAGTTCAGCATAATGATTAAGATCTAGAGTTTTGAAGTCAGACAGACTGGGTTTAAATCCTGGCTCCACCCTTTAGTAGCCATGGGAAAAGTATTTCACCTCTCCAAGTGTCTTTTTCTTCATCTGTAAAGTGGACATATGAATATCCACTTCACCAGCACAGTGCATGGCTGTGCTATATAAATGGTGAATGTTGTTATTATATTCATTTGGGGAAGAAACTGGGCTCATTTGAGGGGTTAAATAATTTGCTCAATCTTACACAGATGAGTCTGCCTTAAAGCCCACATGCACTGTCCACTGTTCACTGCATCATGCTAGAAGAATCTAATTATCACTCAACCTCACTGATAGAATGTTTCTGTGGGTTGCAGTCCAAGGACAGAAAGAACCTATATTACATAATATTATATAATGTCGCAGAGCTATGTAAATATCTCTGGTGAAGGATAATTCCCTTAAAAAATACTATCAGACACTTGTCCCTGAATTAAGCATACATTAACCTCAATTCTCTCCTTATGTGTAATGTATTAGAGTTTTTAAAGTCTCTTTCTGCTCTTCTTCATCTCCTTCATACTTCCTCCCCTCTCTCACCCACCACACTATGGGCACATACACCTATGCTGGCAATAAGAAAGTTCTAGGTGTATCTCCACTTGGACTAGGCTTGTAAGACCCACTACACCCAAACTGTTGATACCTAAGGCACAATGTAATAGAGTTAAAAAGTGTGCTTGATATTTTCCATTTGCTCCTGCAGACCCAGTCTCCACCCTTTATCTGCTCCCTTCCATGCCCCAGGATGCTACCCTGTATGAACTGTTCAGAGGGCTCCCATGCCCCTCTGAGTTCTTTTTGCATCTGGTTAATGAGTGGCAGCAGCAAGAGGTTGGAGGAGGGCAGTGAAGTCAGGGTATCTATTACTCCAGCACTCTCCTTGTGGGCTCCCCCAGTTGGCGGTGTCAGGTGGCCCTCTTATAAAGCCACTTTCTCCCTCACCTCATCCTTCAAGTTTAAGGGTCCTCGCTGTTGCTAGTCCCAGGCACTGCTCTGTCTACATGCTGGTTTCCTTAACTCTGCCTCATCTTTGAGGAGTCCCTCAATTAAACTCTATGAATAACCGACTTTGTTTTTGTTTTTGTTTTTTGCGGTACACGGGCCTCTCACTGTTGTGGCCTCTCCTGTTGCGGAGTACAGGCTCCGGACGCGCAGGCTCAGCGGCCATGTCTCACGGGCCCAGCCGCTCCGTGGCATGTGGCATCTTCCCGGACCGAAGCACGAACCCGCGTCCCCTGCATCGGCAGGTGGACTCTCAACCACTGCGCCACCAGGGAAGCCCGCATAACCGACTTTGAATGTGTCTTCTGTTTCCTATCCTGGCAGACACAGGAAGTTTGAATATTATTCAGGGGTTGGCTGCTCCAGAGGGTGGAGCAGGGGCCTTGGATTTTCAAATGACTTCTAGACCTGGAGAAAGATCCTCCAATCGCCAGTGTTCCCTGGGTTGAGATACAGCATAATAAAGCCACAGATATGACAGAGATACATGTTAGCTCAGCCCTAAGCCTGAATCTGAAAAAGGTTCCTGGGCTTGAGGTGGGAGGAGAAATAGTGTAAAAAGATTTATCATAGTGAAAACACTATGGTGGGAGTAGAGAAAATTATTCTGTTCGTTTTTTTTTTTTTCATTAAATACCTGGTCCTGGTACCCTCCCTAAGAGCCTGGATCAAGTGTGCTGTATTCCTTTTTCTTTTTTTCAGGTATTAGAGTGGAATGCTTAGGGGTAAAGAAGCTTGTGTGAATCTCCCTAGCTTGATTTCAGCTCTACCATTTACTGGTTGCATAACCTGAGACAAATTATTTAGCCTCACTAAACAATAGTTGTTATCTCACATTGGCCATTAAGAATAAGAGCATGAATCCATGTTGTAGTGGATAAGTGTGCATCACACAGATCTTCCTTTAAGACCAAAGGACTCATCTACAGGTCCCTCTCCAGGAATTGACCTTCAGTGAAATGAACTGAGTGGCCCAAATTTCTGCCCCTTCACCAGGGGCATCGAATGACTGCTCAACACCTTGGAGAGACACAAGGTCAACTCTGAAAGCTCGTATAACTCCGATCATCCTGTGGAATTAGCCGAGGCCCCTCTTGCCACTGTCCTACAGATCAACTTGCCCCTCTGTCCAGTCCTATTTTATGATATCATGTTAACCAGCGACAAGTAGCGAGTACTTTGAAGACTTTGGTAAGACACATACCCTCCAAAGGGTGAGTGACAGACTTACAGGTATCCAGGGAGCTGCCACATCAGTGAAGTTTTAAGGGTCTATTAGTCTAGAATGCAAGGACATCCCCTCCAATGTAAAAGGGATTATTGCATCTCACATTTTTCACCACTGAGAAAGAAGGAAAATACTTGGTAGTCTTTTCTGCATTCTGGTAGCATATTCCCCGCACGTGGGACTCATGGCCCTTTTTCTTCTCTCCAATTTCTCCCTTCTGGAATGGGAATGTCTCTCCTATGCCTGTCCCATCGTTGTATTTTAGAAGCAGATAACTTGTCTGGTTTCGCAGGTTCACAGCTGGAGAATTTTGCCTCAAGAAGAATCCTGAGTCTCTCCCATACTTGATTTAGATACTATTTAGATGAGATTTTGGACTTAGTGTTGCTGGAATGGGTTAAAACTTTTGGGCTGTTGGGATAAAAATGACTTTATTTTTCATGTGAGAAGGACATGAATTTGGGAGGGTAGAGTGCTATGGGCTGAATTGTGTTACATCCAAATTCATATGTTGTGGCCCTAAACTCCCAGTACCTCAGAATATGACTGTTTTTGGAGGTAGGGTTTGTAAATAGGTAATTATTTTACAATGAGGCTGTTAGGGTGACCCTTAACCAATCTGACTGGTATCCTCATAAGAAGACGAGATTAGAATACACAAAGAGAGAGATATATGTGCACAGAGGGACAACCAAATAAAGATATAGTAAGAGGGTGGCCACCTGCAAACCAAGGAGAAAGACATCAGGAGAAACCAAACCTGCCAACACCTTGACCTTGGACTGCCAACCTCCAGAACTGTGAGAAAATAAATTGCTGTTGTTTAAACCACCATGTCTGTGGTATTTTGTTATGACAATCCCAGCAAACTAAGACACCCTCTCTCTTCCAATTTGATCACTATGGGGATACAAAAGCCCAGTCCCATTGGTTTGATTGAGGACAAATCTAAGCTCAGAGCCCTCTCAGTCCCAGGGCTCCACAAGCTGAACTAATTACTCTGTTGCAACTGAATCTGTAGTCAGATTCCGAGTAAGAAGTCAAATTTATACATTTCCAGGGCTACTCCCATTACCCAGGGATAGACAACAGTGTAGGGATTATACCCATTCATTCAGCACCTGCTTTTAAGCCTGGTACAAGGTAGTGTGGATACAATGGGGAGTACAAGAAGAATCATTTCTACTCACAAGAGTTTACATTTCAAGAGTGGGGAAATAGACAAAAAAATAAATGAAGTATATTATACTGTCAGATTGAAATAAATACCATGGAGAAAAATTATTTAGTGAATATGCAATGCTGGATGGTGAGGATTATAGTATACTTGGTACCAGGCTTAACTGCAGGTGTTGAATGAATGGACATGATCCCTGGACTGTTGTCCATCCTGGGTAGTGAAAGCAGCCCTGGAAATATATGAGATTGAATTCTCTCCCAGTCCACTGGGATGGGGGTTTGAAGCTAGATTTATCCTGATTCAAAGAAAATAAAATACTTGATAATATTAGATAATTAATATTTGTGGTCGGATATTCAGACCCACTGCATAAGCATTGACTTGAAGAAACTTCTGTGGAAGGATGAAACATATAAGGTTTGCATGAACTATTAATTTGTGCTGAAAGAGTTCACTGTGATTAACGGAGATAATGAGAATTTAAAAGGGCAATGATAACCATACAAATGGAATCAGATTCTATTTTCTAGTATCCCAAAGAGAGCTACTTTTACCTTCACTTCACCTAACCTGTGTTTTATGAAGATTACTTAACCTCCTAGAATTAGCACAGAATTATTAATTCTGTGCCTAAGACACATAGAATTGCTGTAATTAACTTATCGTCCTACCCAATTCTTCAATTTTTCTCAAATCCTGTGAATTTGAACCTTGCTAAGGAAAACAGGGAACACGTCTCTTCCATTCTGAGTTAAATCACACAGAACTAATCCCATCCCACACTTAGAACAAATTAAAACATGGAAAACAACTATCAGTACTTCTTAAATTGTTATGGGGACATATATTTGCCTGAAAATTTGATATGAACACTATGCATGAAATCTTTACTCCCCCAAATTTGCATCTTCACACAGTTTAGTCTCCAGTTCCAGGGGCCGTGGACTCCTGGAGCCTCTTGAGCTGGGGTTGAGAACCTCTGCTCCAAAGTAATACAAACACGCCAATGTTATTTTTAAAAACAAAATGAATGGAAAGATCAAGGAGATGATTTTATTGAGGTTATGATAACATAGAGAACTTTCACTAATGAGAAGTGTCTCAAAGAAAAGGAAGGGCAGGCTGGGGTTTTGTATAGGGTCAAAGATACTCCTTGACCAAACTTGAATTAGGTTCCTCTGAGCTCTCTTCTCAAGTAGACCCTTGCCTTTGCCTTCTGTGTCTGTTATTGTTGAGACTAGCTTTAACAAGAATCCTGCTAAGTCAGCTAAGTGGAATACCCCAACCTTGATATCAGAGCACCACTGATATCTGATCAAGTCCCTCATACCCACCTTTGATGTATAAGTCATTGTTTTGCTTTTAGCAAGAATCTTGTTAGGCCAGTTTTTGACATGAATCCCCCTACCCTTGATGTTTCCTCTTAGCAATTTTACGTCTGCTGATCCCCTCACTCTACTCCTTGGCTACAAATCTCCATTTCTCCTTGTTGGAGTTGGAGTTGAGCGCAATCTCTCTCCCCTATCTCAATAGAGTTGACTCCTATTGCGATAGTTTCGATTAAAGTATTGTTTTAATAGGTGCAAGAATTTTTTTTCTTTAATAATAGGCAGATAAACAAGGAATCATCTGGAGTCTTTTGGGAGTCATGAGAAAGAGTGGACAGTGAGTCTTATTTGAGTCACATGGGGAAGGGTTCTTTGTGATTGACCATTTCCTGGAGCAAAAAATGGTGAGGGGAGTTTGGAAAGCAAAATGGTGAGGGGAAGATTTCTCAATGACTGTTCTTTACTGGGAGCACAGGGCTCAGGTCCAGTTCAATATTTTCAATTTATGAAGTCTTTAAATTGTTGCTATGAGAATTCAACTTTCAATACTACCAAGTTTTATAGATTTAGCCAATCGATGAAGAAATTATGTGGAGATTAAAAAAAAGTCTTATATGTTCTCCTCAAAACTAGGTGATAGTGACCATAGAGGAGAGATTTATAAGAAATTTGTTACGGATTAGAACATCACTTCTTGCTTTAGTGGAAAGGAAACTCCTGTCGGAGACAGACCTCTCAACTCTTTATTGTCTATGGTTTTTCACCCTTCTCCATTCTCTGTAAAGTTGACTTCCGAACGTCATAGTCCAAACATACAGAATATTAAAAGAAAAAGGAACCCATAATCATGTGGGCTAGAACCCCAGCCTCCTAGACCATGGGCACTTTCTTATAAAGAATCCTGAAGTTCCAAAGTCTACAAGTCTGTGCTTGAATGTTCCAAAAGTCATGTCCTTCTTAATTCCCTTCATAGCTCTTCCTTTATAAGGAAGAAAATAAGTAGAAAATAAGTAGAAAAACACATCAATCTTTAGTATGATTTGTAGTTGTCAGGCTTAGTATAAAAGAATTTCAAAAAGTCAAAATAAAAAAATATTATAAACAGTTTATAAACAAGATATTAAATAACAGTTTATTATTATGGTCAGATATATACGTACATATTTTATTTCACAATGTCTCTCATCTACCTACCTTCCAAATTCAATTTTTGGAAAGGTAGTACTAGGTTTTTCTTCCTCCTAACATTATTGTGTATGCATGCACATGCATCTATAACAAATGAAAAATACTAGTGTAGGCACTGCTGGAAATCCTATAGTAAAATAAGACATTTTTAGTTTTCATAATTTACAATCTAACTGGGATAGGAGTTAAGGAAATTAAAAACAAAACTTACAGTTCAGAGAGGTTTGGCTTACAGTTGCAGATAGAAACAAAGAAAGAAGAGAGAGAGAGGAGGAAGAAGAGGAAGAAGAAGGGGGAAGGGGAGAGGGAGGAGGAGGAGGAAGGAAGGAAGTGTGGGTGCAGTCTGCTGCAGAAATGCTCCCAGTGGGGATATCAGAAGAATAAGCAATTGCCTTGGGGACATTGCTCTTCCTTGCCAACTATGGGAAACGTGGGCAATCACATTGCTTAATATGAGTGTGGATGGCAAGATGTCATTTGATTTCATTGAGGATCTAGAAGGAATGTATTCTAATATGCAATGTATGAGAGAAATAGTTTATTTAAGATTATATGGAGTATTTCCAACTAAACTTTAGATTTCTTTGAAGTACGCAATTTAAAAAAATCTTCTTAAAACTATAGACCTGAGGAATATGGAGGCTGTATAAGTTATCTATTACTTTGTAACAAATTACTACAATAGTTAATGGCTTGAAACAACAACCATTTTATTTGCTCACAATCTGTGACTCAGCAATTTAAGATGGTCTGAGCTGGGCAGCTTTCTTATTGAGTGTCCTGGAGTGATTTACGTGCTGACGTCATCTTGTGGCTTGACTGGCTAGGTGGTCGAAGATGGCCTCATGCACAGGTCTGGTGGTGGATGTTGGCTGTCTGCTCATCCCTTCCTCTCTAGCACAATAGTCCTGGTTTCTTCACATGGTGGCAGAATTTTAAGAGTTCAAGCCCTAATGACTAGCACTTTTCAAGCTTCTGATTGCTTCATATTTACTAACGTCCTGTTGACCAAAGCAAGTCACTTGGCCAAAGCTGGAGTCAGTGCGAAAGGGGATAACACAAGGATGGGGATACAGGCAAGAAGGATTTAATGTGGGACCATTACTGTAACAACACACCGCAGAGGCACATCTAGTCAAACCACATTATTCACGGATTTTGTATTTGTGAACTTGCCTACTTGCAAAAATTTATTTGTAACCCCCAGATCAAAACTCACAGTGCTTTTGTGGTCATTTGTGGACTTGTGCACAGCAGAGAAAAATTTGAGTTGCCTATCACGCATGTTCCCAGCTAAGGTTGAATAAGATGATGAGCTGCCTTCTCGTTTCAGCTCATACTGTAAACAAGTGTCTTTTTGTAATATATTTAGTGTCATATTTTTCATTTTTTTATGTTTCACTGGTGATGTTGCTATTTAAAATGGCCCTCAAGTGTAGAGCTGAAGTGCTGCAAGAAGGCTGTGATGTGCTTTATAGAAAAAATAGGTACATTAGATAAACTTCATCCAGGCATGGTTATACTGCTGTTGGAGGTGAGTTCAGTGTTAATGAGCCACAATATATATTCAATATGGTGTCTTTAATCATCAATGCACATTAAATAAGGTTACTATTGATTGATTGACATAAATTTTGTAACTAGAGATTCACAGGAGCCTAACTCTGTATTACTTCTAGGATCAGTGACTCAGTGTTTGCTAACTGGGTGTTTATAGAACTTTATAGAACGTAACTACCATGAGTAATGAGAATTTACTGTATATCAGTTCCAATCTATTGTAGTTTAGTGGGCCTATATTATTTCTAGGAAAAGTTAAAGAAAATCATAAGCCACTCTTGATAATTAAGCAATAATGGAAAGGATCAAGTGACAAGCCCAAGGTGAACTGAATTAGTTCAATTCCAAATCAGTTTGATAAATATTTATCAGGCATTTATATAAATTGGACAAGGTAATGTCATGAGTAGGTGCTAGGGCTGGGGATAAAAATTTGAACACTTGATTTCATCCTAAAGAAGCTCAGAATCTAGTAAAGGAAGTGAGGCAGTGGGAAATGTGATTTGGGCTCGAAAAGAATGTTCACAAAGTATTAAGGAAGCCAGAGATGAGAAATGAATTTCGCTGGCAAAATCAGAGCAGGATTCATGGAAGAGATGATATTGAAATATGGATGGTATTTTGATAGACAAAGATGAGGGGAAATGATATTTCTTTTTTAAAGAAAAGAACATCATGAAGAAAAGATTTGTTGGAGAGGGGATAGGAAGTTTGGAGCACTTGGAAGGGGAAACTGTATCATGAAGTCCTAGTGCAGTGGTTGCATCAAAGGTGGTAACAGCTACAATTTATCTAATGTTTAATATCACTTTTTAAGCATGTCATATGCATTATTTCATCTTAACCTCACTACAAAATGATGAAGTATAGTATTGGTATCATTTGAGAGGTGAAGGAACTGAGGCAAAGACAGAGTAAGTAATTTGCCTAAAGTCACAACACCCTTCCCTCACATAGTCCTTTCCTATTTCTCTAATAAGTCTAAGCTCACTCTTGACATTCTTGCCAAGGGTATTTGCACTTGCTAATCCCTCTCCTGGAATGCTCTTCCCCCAGTTCTCAACCCAAGTGTCAGCAGCTTAGACAGGCCTTCCCTGAACAACCTATCAAATCTTGAAACTAACTATAATGACATATATTTATATATTATACACTTGTATTGGTCTATTCAGTCATTATTTATTCATTTACTTGCCTGTCTGCTTTATTCACAATTGTATCCCCTGTACCCAAATAGCAGTAGACCCTAGTGGCACATAGTAGACCCTTCTTGACAAGTATTTATTGAAAGAATATGCAAGTTCTGTGAGAGCAGGAAGCTTGTATTCTTGCTCACTTGCATATTTCCAGCTCCCCAAATAATTTCTGGAACATTATAAGTAGCTTAATCAACACTTATGGCAACAATGAAGTAGTAGAGCGAAGATTGAAACCAAGTCTCCCTAACTTTAGAGTAAAGAGTATAACCACTAGTCTGTTGTGGTTACAGATGCATGAGATCAGAAAAGATGAGTTGGATCTAGGACGCGAGGGGTTTTCAAGTCCATATTTAATAACTTCAACTGTAATATAGACAACTGATGATTTCTGAGGAGAGAAGTAATCCAATCAGAACTATGCTCTGATCAAAAGTTCTCTTTGGCAGTGGTGGGATTATATGTAATAGGAGAGAAGGATCCACAAGAGGGTCAGGGAAAAGAGCTAACAGCATATTATTATAAGAGCCAGATAAAGAGATAAAAGGGGCATTAGAACCCCAAAGAAGGGTGAGAATTCACAGACATTGGAGAGTATTCATACACAATTTGTGGATGAGAGGTAGAAGAGTAAAGGAATAAAAGATAAACATGAGGTTCCAGGCTTATCTGAATAGCAGGCTCATGATGGCATTTACTGAAATTGGGAAGACAAGGTTTGAGGAGGGATTCAGGATCTGGGGTGGGCATGCTTATTTTTTGCTGCTTGTAGAACCTCTAAGGAGAGAGAATTATTAGGAAGTAGGAAATGTATGAAGAATGCTTTCACTGAACAGAAGGAAGAAGGAGAATGTGAAATAGGGGCATCAAAGTAGTGTCAAGTTATGATACTGTCCCAAGGAAAGGGTGTTTGGATGAGTAGGAGGTCTTTGAAAACCATAAAGAAGCGGGCTTAAGAATACTGGAATGAGAGGCCAGATTGCAAGAAGTTGAGGCACATTTGGTGTCTAAAAAAAAAGATGGGATGGTAACTCAATGGAGGAAGTTTTTTTAGGAGAGGAGCTCCTTCAGAGGCATTGCTTGAAGATATGTTTTGTGATTTGGGGACAGAGGAGGATGAATAACATAATGGTCAGATTTGGGAAGTGGAAAGTTGGCATGACAGAAATTGAAGATTATAAAGGATTCTATGTTTCTGCTGAGAGCAGTTCTGACATGACTGATCATGAAATCTAGGCTTGGGTAGGAAGATAAGTAATTCTTGATGGATGTTATAGTCTGAAAGAATTGAAAGAGATCAAGATCAAAGGCACACTGGAGATGAGGAGTAGATTCAGTAAGATCAAGAAACAAAGAAATAAAAACTACAGCCTGAGGGTTGACTCAGAGAAGAGACTTTCTCAGGTTTTGATTTTGGAAGTAGAGTAATTCCAGGTATGTTGATGTGCATATAAAATAAGATAGAGATGACAGACACTAGATTGAAGAGCTTGAGGAACAGGGTTTAGGGAAGGTTACAGCATAAATGTTGAAGTTATCAAAGGACCAAAATTAAAGAACAACAACTGAGAGGGAATTGAAGGGAGGACCACAAGCTTAAAATGAACAACACTGAGTCCAAAAGATTTTACAATGGCCCAATTGTAATGAATGAGTTCAGGCATGATTGCTTACAAGGTTTACAAGGCAGTTAATAGAAGCAGGTGAGAGAAATAAAAATAATAACAAAATAACTTCTTTTCATGCTTTATATTTACATCCATGGAACATATGGTTCAGGCCAGGTACTTCTGTACCTAACTAGGTACTAGGCTAGGTACTTCTGTACCTAGCATCTGCAGAGAGTGTCATATCTCACATTTGATATACTGGAACTCTGGAAAGCTATGACTGTTTCCTATTAGCTTAGCCAGATCCTTATAAAATTATGTTCAGTGAATTGAACTTTAATATTATATCATCAGATTTTAACAGTCACCACAATTACACAATGTACCATAAAATATTTTAAAGTATATTTTTAATCAATACTTACATGTTCGATTTCATCTGATACTTATAAGAATCCCATAAATACTACTCTTCTTTTTTAAATAATTTTTAAAAAACTTTATTGGAGTATAGTTGATTTACAATGTTGTGTTAGTTTCAGGTGTACAGCAAAGTGATTCATTTATACATATACATATATTCATTCTTTTTTCAGATTCTTTTCTCATATAGGCTCTCACAGAATATTGAGTAGAGTTCCCTGCTCTTCTTTTTTTTTCCCTGCTCTTCTTTTTAAAATGAGGAAATGAAGCAGAATAAGAGGTTGTTAAAAATTTTCCAGAGATCACTCAGCTCATTAATCACAAATAGCACCAAGTCTTAAACCAGTTCTATTGACCATAGACTCCACTTTCTTTCTACATTAACTTCTAGAATAAAAGAGTGCACAGTGATAGAAGTTCCTCTGTGCCCAGACATGTCACATCTATAGAGAGAATAAAAGCCGCTCTTTTCTATCAGAGTAAGAGAAGCAGATGTGAAAGCAAGTAATCCAGGGATGGAAATGAGGAAATAGAGAAACATGTGGAAAGTTCCTGTGATTTGATTATAGAAGCAATGCTTGAGCTTTAGTGTTCAGACATGGAATTTGTGGTGTCCATGGGTTGCTTCTAAGTCATGTTTCTGGGTAAGTTCTAGAGAGTAGCATGAGCTGGTAGAAGATGTCTACGAATAGTATCACCTTCTTTCCTTTGGAAGTTATCTCCCAGGGGAGGTCTTTAATTAGAAACTCAGGCCTCAGTGGGGTATGGGGTTCTGAGATAAATACTCCTTCTTGCCAGTTTTGGGTATAAAATAATATATATTATTATAATTTATATAATTATTATAATTATATATCAGATATGAGGAAATATAGAGAATAAAATAACAATCCTGTATTCATTCATTCTCCATATGAGATATGTAGTACTACAAACAGAGTTGAAAATCCGTGTGTACCTGTTTTCTATCACACTGCTATTCTTCATCCATTCCTGGAATTGGTGTTTATCACTTTCTAGAATGTCTTCATTTTTTAAGTTATACATTCATAAACTATATAAAATAATTTTAAAATTTATATGAATTGCTCCATATTGTACATATGCTTTACAATGATTTTTAATAATATTTATACATATTGACATCTATAAACCTAGCTTGTTTATTTTATCTGCAGTGTAGTGGTTTTTTGTATGATTATATCACATTTTGTTTTTCCATTCTCCTTTTGATGGATATTTAGGTTGTTTTCAATTTTTTTCGCTATTAAAAAACAGTGCTGTGATAAGCATTTCTTTGCACTTGTTTTTAAGCACATGTGAGTGTATAAACTTAGAGCTGGGATTCCTGGGTTGAAGAGTGCATAAATTCAGCTTATTAGATATGAATTAGTTATTTGTCAAAGTGGTGGTCCCACATGTATATTCCCTTCAGTCATGCCTGAGAGTTCCTATTGCCAACATATTATTGTCAGACTTTTTAAAAACTTTATCAATCAAATGGGTGTAAAATGTTAACTCTTCAAATACCAGCAGAGTTGATTCTCTTATTACATGTCCATTTGTCATTGGAATTCTCTAATTCTCATTAGAAATCTATGAGTGATTTTTGACTCTTGGCCTAGATATGGCTCTGTTCAGAGTTATTATTATAATGAATTATTTATATGAATGAAAATGGCAGCAGATTACACATTACACATTACAAAGGACACAGCTATTGAATGAGGCTCAAGGTGGTTCCTCTGATGGTCAACATTATCACCAAGGTTAATTCTAGGGAAAAACGCTTAAGAAGATCTGTGATTACTTTCCCATCACTTGTTTTCTACAATCACCATGATTTTTTTTCTTAAGGGAGTGTAAAACAATAGTATGTCACTTTATGATTGGTCTCAGACACAGGCCAAAGACACCTTTTCCTCTCTGCTAGAGCAACATTAAAATATTAATTAAATACAGTAAAATTAAATTACCAATATGAGATAATATAATGAACTCTGAATGAGCTGAAGGGTGAAAAACAATCAAATCACTCTGAAAAGACTTGTTTTGAACTGTAAAAAAGAGAAAATTTCTCATGAAATCTGGCAGAGTTTTTTAACTTTCTTCTCAAGGCAAGATATTTATTCATGGTTTGCTTTTCCTATTTATTTCCAGTTTTTAACTTGGAGAGCCTATTTTTCTTTATGACTAATATATTCCATTCCCATTTGTCAATAGCAGACAGGCTCATCAGCCATTCATTGAAGGTAAAAGATTTTATAGAATGTGATATCAGCCACTTGAAATAATTTATGCAGTTGCAAAGTTCCTGTGTGAATAATTTTAGAGGAACTGTGTCATCCAATATGAATGAAGAATTTGACTGAGCTGGCTTTTGAAGAGGTAGTATTCATTCCTACATCAAGGCCATTCTAGGTTGTTTGAGCATCTACCCAGTGTGAACAAAACATCTGCAGTGGGCTTATTCCCTATAAATAAGTTACTGTATTGACCTAAATGA
The DNA here is from genome assembly GCF_002837175.3 of Physeter macrocephalus. Taxonomy (NCBI): domain Eukaryota; kingdom Metazoa; phylum Chordata; class Mammalia; order Artiodactyla; family Physeteridae; genus Physeter; species Physeter macrocephalus. Next base: position 54,857,485 of record NC_041220.1, read on the forward strand.
ATTTCAGTAATTAAGTTGATCAGTTTATTGAAATCTATGGGGAAAAAAATCAAAATTAATCGTTCTTTTAATGATACAATTAATTCATTCTCATCCTCATTTATAAAAATAGAGAAACTCACTATCTTATGGTACATCAAAGTATATTAGCTTTTTACTGATTCAGGGTATACCTTATTTATTTATCCATCTTTTCATTTTCTCCCTCATCTACCTAGCTTTGTCTTTTGGAGTGTTTGCTGCACAGTAAATAAATTAATTTACAGTAATGTTTCCTGAACATTTTAAACATACAATTGAGTTATCTACAGGCAACTTTTAGAATTAATATGAGAGCTTAACGAGATTGCTGTATACAGAACCAACTTATACAAATCAACAGCAATACTGATACATAACTAATTATAAAATATAGTAGATGAAAAAGTTATTCATTTTCATTAGAAACATATACTATAAAGCATCTAAACATGTATGAGTATTTTCTAACAAAACATGTAAGAAAATCTTACATGTTTTACAAAATCTTACAAAACATGTATGAGTTTTTTAAAGAAACAAAGTTGGAAGAAATGATGGTAATTATAAGTTAAAGATAATAGGTCAACTATCTTATAATACAGAATTAATTACATCAGCAAGAAGATGGAGGAAATTTACACATAATGTAGACAGTTCCATGCATAGATGAAGCAATGTTATTCTTGATAATTCAGAACTGAACTATACTTATATGAGCCAAAGGTAATTTTAGTACTATATTTAGCAGCTACAGTTGATACAGAGCAGTTGTCTACATGAGTTTATTTTAGAGTTCCAGCTTACTTTTAGAATTAGGTCTGGCTGAGAATGACAGGAAACATAAAATAACAGTGGCTTAAAAATCACAGGTACTTAGGTCTCTCTTCCTTAAATGCAATTTGCAATTTTGCATTCCTAGAATGATATGGCAACTCCACAAATATCAAGAAACCATGCTATTTCTATCTTGTTATTCTTCTATCTTGAACATGTGGGACTTTCACCTCCTAGTTTAAGATGGCTACTTGAGCTCCAACCATTATGTTGGTATTCCATCCAGCAGAAATGAGGAAGGGTAAATAAGAGCATAGTCATTTCCTTTATGGATCACTACAGAAGTCACACCATGATTTTTTAGTTATATACTATTGAGCAGTACATGTTCTATGACCATACTTAGCTGTAAGGGAAGCTAAGAAGTGTAGTCGTTACTTAGCACTGTCATATGCCTAACTAAAACAGGCTCCTATTCCTGAAGAGCAAGTAAAGAACAGATATTTGGGGACCTCTACAACTCTCAAAAACCATACTGATTAGCCTTCTACTATTACAGAGAAGTCTGTTGACTGATGGCTTTAGAAACAAAAATGAGGGTTGAAGAAGACACTTGTTGATGTGGATGGCCTTTAGGTTGAGATCAATTTTGGGAAAAGAGTTTTTAAATTTAATAATAAAAATATGAGTTAATACGATATCTGATACTTGAACAATTTTCTAGCTATATTTTGCGTAAAAGAGGCTGTTAATATCTGTTCTTTCAAAACACAATTGAAATTCTCATTTCCCATGTTACAGGGTAGCCTTCTAAATCCAAGTTTCTCCAGACATTTTCCAAAAAAAAAATACAGGTTCCCAAGGAGAAAAGAGAAAATTATTCAGAACCTATGCCTATGATCTGACCAAGAGACAGAGAAAACTACAATTTACACATAAGTAGGGAAATATTTTCAGAGCAGTGGAGCCAGCTACAGAGCCCACTCTGGAACTGAGAGCCATGTGGAGGCTGCAAGGAAGAGAGAAGAGGGCAACGGGGCCTAAGGGTGACAGAATGCAAATACTATTAACTCTAGACAAGAGAGGTCCCACCATAAGGTGGAAATATTGAGGACAGGGCCAAGACTTGAGAGCTCAGAGCACTACAGGGAAGGAGATTGAAAGTAGACACAAGACCAGAGGCTAGAGTCTCATGATGACACTATATCTGCAGAGGGGGAACAGCCTTAAAGGCTTGGTGATGAAGAGAAAAAAGGGGGAAAAGAAACCGTGAAAATAAAAAGTCTTACCAAAATATAAAAGAATCACAAAGTAAGAAAATATACGAACACTTTCTATAAAGAACAAAAGAAAGCACTCTTGATTTTAGAAGCTGTACTTCCCAAGACTGAGAAGAAAGCTCTCTTCAGCTAAGAAGTTTAGTAAGCCACCCACACTACTATTTTTCTGAGCCAGAAAAATATAAGACATATCACAATGAACATAAGATGGCAATCAAAACTAATATAAGAAGAGGATAGAAATGAGAATCATACAATGTCAGCTGATAAACAGTCCCCCCAAAACCTACCATGAAGCAGAGGAAAACAGTAAGAAAATTCTCCGGCCTGAGTTAAGTATTGTTTAACATTTTCAGATGTCAAAATAGAGTTTGAATGAGAAATCAGGTATTTAGAACAGAAATCAACAAGGAGAGAGAAAAAGAGAAAGAAGGAGAGAAAAATGGGGAAGGAAGAAAGAGTAAGAGGGAATAAGCCAGAGAGAGAGAGAGACAGGGAGCTCAAATGTGAAAATATGTTAAATATTGATGAGTTTGCTTGTACTCAACTTTGAACTTTTGTTATAGAAGTGAAATTTTAAGTTAAGGTACACACATAGACATAAAGCATTTTATATCTAGTATGTGCCAGCCACTGCTGGGGCTACAGAGGGTATCTGGCATCCTAGAACTCAGAAACCAATGGGGAGATAAACATACATGCATTAATCAATTAAGCAGACAAAGAAAATTATCTTTACTGACTATAGGAAAATGCCAGCTCCTAAAAATGTATAAAGTGTATGGGGATGGGTATCTAATTTATACTGGAAAGTTAGGCACAGCTTCCCTGAAGAGGTGCTATTCGAGATGCGACCTGAGAGGTGAGTAGGGTTTAAGCATAAAATAATGAAGGGAGAGGAATTCCAGGCAAAAGGGATAGCATTGTTGCATACTTTGCCTCAGGAAAAATGTTGAGGAAGATTTTATGAGTGTAATCAGTTGTTATGAGTGTAATCAGTTTTTCCTCTGATACATACATTTGTGGCTCCTGCCACCTGGAGATTGAGTTAGGAGGGGAGTGTGAAGGATGTTGGGGCAGGTTGGGGGGTAGAATTTCCATTTTATTTTTTATACTTCTTTACTGTTAGGCATTTAAAGTAATGAGCACATTTATCTTTTGTAAGAATAATTAATAATTACAAATAGTTTCACAAAAGCAAGCTTGTTGGAGGTCCTCTGTCTGCCCCATGGACAGCCCTTCACTCTTCTCTACCTGGCTGTGCATCAGAGTCCAACACGCATAAATGTTATTAGTGGGCTCTCACTGCCTTCCGGCTACCGGTTGGGTTTGGCCAGTGGGAGACTCAGGTAGGAGGTCAGAGGCAGGAGAGCATGAGAACACAGTATTTATTCTTCCACGTCCTCCTTGGAGGGTCTGCGCATCAGCCGTGTCTCTCTGAAGAAGAGAGACATTTTACCTCAGGTGCCCTCTCTATAGAGCTCTCTCTGAGCCCTGATCACCTTCCCCTCCCTTGCATCTCAGGTGTGGTAGGCTGAATGATAGCCCCCCAGGATATCCATCTTCCCTGGAACCTGGGACTCTTGCCTTGCACCATAACAGGGACTTAGTGGATGTCATAAAGTTAAGGATCTTGAGATTAGATTATCCTGGGTTATCTTGATGGGCCTTCATTATCATCATAAGGGTCCTTATCAGAGGGAGAGAAAAGGTGATGTGATGTGAGGACGTGAGCCAAGGGGTGGAGATGGCCTCCGGAGGCTGGAAAAGGCCAGGACGTGGATTCTCTCCTAGAACCCACAGAAGCAACTGTTCCCTGTCAACATCGTGACTTAGCACAGGGAAGTTGATTCTGGATTTCGGACTCCTGGAACTGTGTGATAATAAATTCCTGTTATTTTAAGCCACTAAGTTTGTGGTAATTTTCTACAGTGCAGTAGGATACTGATACCCAGGCCTAGCGTGGTAAAGGCTCCTTACCTGGCTTTTTTTGTTATTATTAGTTTTTATTGGAATATATTTGCTTTACAATGCTGTGCTAGTTTCTGCTATACAGCAAAGTGAATCAGTTATATGTACACATATATCCTACCTGGCTTTATTAGCCCAGGTTAGCACACCCTCCGCTGTTGGTGATCCTAAACGCTGTCCACACTTCATAAGTAATACTTATATTAAACTATCCTGATTTACCCAGTTTGAGTGTGCCATGTCAGAAACCTCTATGAGTTTCTTTTTTCTTCACTTTTAAAAGTTAGGATTATCATTAATAAAACCTATCACACAAGATGGCTGTGAGGGCAAATGGGTTGATGAGGTAAGCACATGTTTTAAAGTTGTAAAGTAATGTAGACCTGTCAGTTGAAAATGTTTTACATGCTCCATACTGTTGAGTTCCACTCACTTGGAATAGATCATCAAGCTAGAGTGAATAGATAAAGGTGTCATAGACTCATATTCAGCCAGATCCAAATCACAAGAATAGGTTCTGATTAAAACTCTCGGGACAAACCTGAAAAGACAAATTAATCTGATGATGTGGGAAAGAAATAATGTCCAAGCACAGAAAACATCAGCTGGCTAACTAATGCTTTAAAGCTAAGAATCTCTTGAGTGACAAAAAGGCTCAGTGTTCTGCCACTGGGGATGGTTTGCTTATGTCTCTGAGTTTCTCACATGCTGTCTCTTTATCCAGAATGCCCCTGTTTTCTTCTCTGCTCCTAATTCCTACTTGTCACTTCCTCCTGGAAGCCATCCATGATCCATAGGCTGAGTTAGGTGTTTACTTTCAACATTCCATTAGCCCCCTGTGATTATCTCCACTTTGCTAATCAAATATTGGAAAAGTCTGTTATCTATCTGTCTCTCACCATTAAACTGTGAGTTCTTTCAGGATAAAACTATGTCTTTTATCTCCATGTCCTTAGCACCTAGCATGGTGTCTGGTTTATAGTAGTCTCAGTAAATATTTTATAAATTCATTGTGAGTGAATGAGTGAATAATAAGCAACATCTAAAGTTAAATCTACATCATTATTGTATAAATCACTATTTATACAATAAACATCACTCTTCCTGGTATTAAATTTTATCCATTCAGGAGTTGACATTAGCAGCTTTTAATAGTACCTACTAGTCTTATTTGAGACTTTAGAACAAAAATAATACAGGGGAAATGCCACGATGTAAAAATAGTTACCTTAAATGGAACAGCCAAACATCAGAATCAAACAAATGCTCATATGAAATTGAAAATCTGTAGATCCTTGAGAGACTCCCCTTCCGCTATCTAAATTTAATGTGGATAATTTGTCATTCTATAAGTACATTCCATTTTTTGTTCATTCATATGTTTTACAGCCTCTGTGTATATTTCAGCTCTTGGCTTTAGTGAGTGTTCAAGCTGTAAGGTTAAATAACTTACATAGATTTTCTATTGGAATAGAGTGGGCCAAAAATCTGGCGCACATATTTAATATACAATATTTCTCAGACAAGAGTGACAGGATCCTACCATTAATAAGCATTCTATTGGGAATTCTGCATTCCTCCCTTCCTGATTTATATTTTATGGCACATCAATTGAGTAATAGTTTAAATGAGTAAGGTAAACAGAGACCCTTTTGGGTCTGAAAAAAGTAGTTAGACTTTGATCCATTTCTGTTATGCCATCAGCAGGAAATTATGCTTATTTTGAAAGACAATGCTTTGCTCTTCTTTAAAAAGACCGCACATTTTGGACTGTAAATTTATATACACAGCCAGTAAGGAAGGTATATTGTAGCTACAGAGGCTGCAAGCGGTATCAGGAAAGCAAATATACACATCTCCACACATGTGACTAATGACTGGCCCACGAAATATCTTACTAGTCACAAAACTGAACACTTTTTTCACTGAAAAGTCTTTTTTTTAATCAGTGAAGAATTTATTTTATTTACTGGGCTCTTTCAATGCCATTCATTTACCGGGTCATTTCTAATTCATTGATACATTTAGCTAACACTTTTTTGTGCATCTACTGCAGGCCCATTACTTTGATGGGAGGAGATAAAGAGCACATAGCTCCTGCCATTGTGAAGTTCACAGTTTACTAGGGGAGACTGACAAATATGCCAAAAATTGTGCAATGTGGTGACCACTCTGAGGGTATTGTGGATGTTATATGGTATAGAAATAGTCTAACAAGGGGAGTGTCAGGAGGTGTGGAATGGATTACTGAACAACTTGGGATATAGAAGCAAATTTGAGTCCAAACTTGTGAAATGTGAGGTTAGATTTAACAGCTCTGGACTTTTTCTTCCTTTAGTGAAAAGAAAATAGTTGAAGCTCTCAGGTTATAAAGTATCCAGGGATATTTCAGCTAAGGGGGAAATGGAAAGGTCTAAAAATAATCTAATAGCGAATGCTGTCAAGGTTCTGATGTGGTGGTCATCCCTGTCTGTGGTCTGAAGTGATGTCTGAATTACTGAAGGGACAGGCAGGCAAACTTGAGCAATGTTATCTGCACATTCGAAATCACTGGATCAAAACATCAGCATAATACTTTCAATACCTGCAATATCCAAATTTTATAAAACAAAGGCTGACGCTAGCTAACTTTTAGTCAGTTGTATACAGAACCTAAAAGGGATTAAGAGTATGAGAATTGTGAAAGCTACATCCAATTCTGATTCACTTGCTTTTCTCTCTGGCGTAAGATGCAGAAGATTATGGCAAAAGTACGTGGCAGGGGCAAGCTTTGGGAGGACCACTATCTTTGCATAGTTTTCTATTCCCATTACCTAATCAGAGTTCACATATTAATAAGTAAACAAAATCAGAAGTTGACATTTTAAAGAAAAGAGAAACAGAGAAAAGCACAAGTTAAATGTAATGCCACATTAACATCAAGTTAATGCATTGGCTAGATAGATAAATGAGCTAAACTTATGTGGGGTTTGTGCAAATTGTGTCATGATGCTACAAGTTTTGGCACGTCCTGTCAAAGACATTGGTATACTCTAGTGAATTCTAGTTAACTCTATAAAAATCTTGTTCCCTCCTTCCCTGTCAAGAAGGAGTTAGGTTTGAGTTCATCCCAAAGTACCATAGATTGCTGGGAAGATGGAAAATCAACTCACAGAAGATGTTGTCATGGTGGCTGAATGCCTTTCAGGCTTCTGAAAGGATTTTAAATTCAGAATGCTTTTTTTCTGGAGTAATCTGGGAAATACATATGCAGAAGTTATAATTCAATAAAATGAAATCTATTCTCTAAATTTACTAAAATGCAGACTATTTGGCCCTGTGTTAAAGTGTTTGTGTGTTTGGTTGTGAGTTAGACTGCGTGGGTTGTATATTTGCTCTTTACTAGCTCTGTGACTTTGGATAGGTTACCTCCGTCCTTCAGGTTCCTCAGTCAAATGAGAAAAATAATAAAACCTAGATCTTTGGTGTTGTGAAGGTTAAGTCACATGTTTTATACATAGTGAGCAGTAAAAGCAATGTCAGCTACTTTGTTTTTCAGTAGTAATATTCATTACACTTAAAAGTAAAGATTAAATAAATGTATTTTAGATATTTTATTGGCCATTGTCTTTAGATATGGTTGCAAAAGTTGAACAGGACTAGATATATATTTGAAAGAGGTGTGAGATCATTGTGTATTTAAAAAGCTCAAATGCCATCCAGCTCCCATGTAGAGAAATCCATTTCTGCCCTTGGCATCCTTTACTAGAATTATTTATAGACTGTGATAGGATTTAGAGCCTCCATGAATTTTAAAACAAGCAATGAACACAAACCTAGCACCAAGCATTTTTACCTTACCTCTTTCACCCCTGCTAGGTTAACTAATCCTTCTTTCTTAACTACCGTTTTCCATCAGAGAGTCTGAATAAAAAAGATTGAATAAGCCCCATCCTGGCAAAGGGAAAGCCTATAGCCTTTAGGACAATTCATGATTTTGAGACATTGAGTGTTGTTGTTTTTTATCCTGTGATCCTAAGGCTCACATGTGAAGTCTTTTATTAAGAAAATCCCCATGGTTCTTTTCTGGTTAAGCCTACAAGATTTTAGCTAGCTCTGGAAATATACTCTGTGCTAATTTTTTAATCATTCACAAATGAATTGAGCAAAAACCTGGAGAATGGTAAAGACCCCTCTGACTCAAATCACTTTCCCCCAAATACTTCATGTTTAGCAAACTTCCTTTAAAGAACTCCTTCAAAAGGGTTTGGCTTAACACTACACAGAAGATATTTTCTTCTCTAACATTACTCTTCCTTGACTCAAAATTGCAGAAGGTCAAAAAGAAAAGAGTGGTTGGGTTATAATGAACAAAGCAAACTGTTAGCCCCTGTTATAGATGGTAACTAGGATGGGAAAAACTTCAAGAGTCTGTAATACCAAAATTTAAGAGCGTGACCTCCAGAATCATCCTCACAAGGCATTTTGTAGAATTTCAGAAGATATTTCAGAAGATACAGAAACCTTGGACCTAATTGCTTTTTAAAAAAAAAAATCTTTATTGGAGTATAATTGCTTTACAATGGTGTGTTAGTTTCTGCTTTATAACAAAGTGAATCAGCTATACGTATACATACACCCCCTCTTTTTTGGATTTCCTTCCCATTTAGGTCACCACAG
>NC_041220.1:54866343-54868568 GCF_002837175.3 Physeter macrocephalus
ACACAGTATTTATTTTTCTCTTTCTGACTTACTTCACTCTGTATGACAGTCTCTAGGTCCATCCACCTCACTACAAATAACTCAATTTCGTTTCTGTTTATGGCTGAGTAATATTCCATTTTTTATATGTGCCACATCTTCTTTTGCATTGCTTTTAAAAATCTGAAGTAAAATAAAGATATGTTCAAGTGTTTGTTTTGGACAAAATTGTTAAAGGAAAAAAGTTAAGGAAAAATTGAATACTTAGACATTAAAGGTGTCTCATAATTCTTACAAGCCAATATATTTTATGAAAATGACATAAACCAAATCTAGACATGTGACTTAATCATATTTAGTTTCTTGGAGCTGTATGTATCTCAGAAAATGGGGAAATAATAGACAACTTTTATATTCTCTGCCACATTTTTTCTCTATCTTGCTATAATCTTGGTACCTTCTTTCTATAAAAAGTATTCTCACGAATGAATCTGGTATCAATCAGTGTAAATTTGCATGAACTTTCTCATGAGTATTTTGAGGTTAAGCCTTGGAATTAAAAGTAGAGTCTATAACTACAGGGATTTCATACACCAGCAACCTAATAAGACTGCCTTTGTTTACCTGAGTGTGTGTACACGTGTATCTGTGTGCATGTAAAATGGTGAGTAGAGGAAATGCAGAGAAGCTGTCCTTGAAACCCACAAGTTGCTCATTTACCTTACCTATGTGTGAGGTTGTTGGTTTATCAACAGATTAAAGCCCAAGATGAGGGAAGTGTTTGATTAGCTGTTTGATTAGATGAACAATTTCCTTGATGGATACACTTGGGGACTTCTCATGGGAGGAGAGTGAGAAGAATTAGCCTCTCAGATCCCTTTTAATCAGGGTAAAACTACGGAAACAAGGACTTCCCTGGTGGCACAGTGATTAAGAATCCGCCTGCCAATGCAGGGGACAAGGGTTTGAGCCCTGGTCCAGGAAGATCCCACATGCCGCGGAGCAACTAAGCCCATGTGCCACAACTACTGAGCCTGTGCTCTAGAGCCCCTGAGCCATAACTACTGAGCCCACGTGCCACAACTACTGAAGCCCACGTGCCTAGAGCCTGTGTTCCGCAACAAGAGAAGCCACCGCAATGAGAAGCCTGCGCACCTCAACAAAGAGTAACTCCCGCTTGCCGCAACTAGAGAAAGCCCGCGCGCAGCAACGAAGATACAACGCAGCCAAAAAACAAGAAACAAAATACCCAAACAATAATTTTAAATATTTGATCTGTGGTTTAAGGTCCAAGCGTAACTGTAACTTAGTAGCCCTGGAAATGCGAAAACATTTGGCCAATCTGTACCGATCTTCAAAATCAGATGGAGAAATCAGAGTGTGCAGCCAGTTGTGAGCAGAGACACCAGATCACATGTGTGCCAAGTGTGTAACCACAAGTCCCGGCCTGACTTGTTACAACACTAACTATGTAAGCATCCAGTTTGGATAATTTAATCATCTCATAAAGACCACAGTGATTTACCACTTCAATTCAGATGCACCTGCTTCCTTTGAATCTGAAGGCCACACTCAGTTTTCTCTTTCTCAGCATCTACCACAGCCCACAGTTTCAAGAGGAGAGTGCAAAGTACAGAGAAATCATTGAGTTGGCTTTAACCCAGCTCTTTTATTTTTTATTCTTCAGACCTGTCGTCTAAGGTCCTCTGAGGTCTTTGCTTTCATTTTCTCAACTCTAGAAGGAGCAAATGGAAAAGAGAGCAGCATGGAGTTGTTCCAAGAGCAGTGCTGTGAGCATACATTTGTCCTGCTTGGGAGTGAGGTTTCGCCTCCAACCTACGCTCTGAGGGGGCAGCTGTGATGTCTCCATGGGATGAGAGAAAAATCAATATGCCTGGCAATCTGGTGTTGTGACCATAGGACCACGGAGGGAAGATATGCTGCGTGCCATCAGTGTGTCACAAATGAGGGTTGCCATCAGCACCAGGACACCTCTGTGTTAACACAATCACTGAAAGGAAGGAATAATGGTTGTAACAGCAGAAACAGGCATTCCCATTTCTTCACCTCTCTCTCTTTTTGCTTGTTTCAAAAATTCCTCCTCGGGGGTTTCCCTGGTGGCGCAGTGGTTGGGAGTCCGCCTGCCGATGCAGGGGACGCGGGTTCGTGCCCCGGTCTGGGAAGATCCCACATGCCGCGGAGCGGCTGGACCCGTGAGCCATGGCCGCTGAGCCTGCGCGTCCGGA
>NC_041220.1:54870848-54881403 GCF_002837175.3 Physeter macrocephalus
AGGCCGCTGAGCCTGCGCGTCCGGAGCCTGTGCTCCGCAACGGGAGAGGCCACAACAGTGAGAGGCCCGCATACCGCAAAAAATAAAAAAATAAAAATAAATTCCTCCTCATCCTTCTACCCCCACCCCATCATCATTGCATATGTCTCAGTATTCAAAAAAGAAGTGGATTTTGGTGTGGAGAACTCAGTTACTGACTGAAATAATAAAAATGATAGACCTGCTCATATTTAGGGAGAGGCAGTAAGTGGCATTTGACCAGTGGATGTGAAACATCACAATGTGTTTACACGTTGAACAACTCCTTACAAAGTGGAAGCACACAAATTGCTTCCTGTAGTGAGAGGGCAGGACAGGAGGCAGATTTTTATTTTTGTTATTTTTAAAATTTAATTAATTCATTAATTTTTGGCTGCATTGGGTCTTTGTTGCTGAGCGCAGGCTTTCTCTCGTTGCCACGAGAGGGGGTTACTCTTCGTTGTGGTGCGTGGGCTTCTCATTGAGGTGGCTTCTCTTGTTGCGGAGCACGGGCTCTAGGTGCGCAGGCTTCAGTGGTTGTGTCATGTGGGCTCAGTAGTTGTGGCTCGCCGGCTCTAGAGTGCAGGCTCAGTAGTTGTGGCGCACGGACTTAGTTGCTCCGGGGCATGTGGGATCTTCCCAGAGCACGGCTCAAACCCGTGTTCCCTGCATTGGCAAGCGGATTCTTAACCACTGGGCCACCAGGGAAGTCCCACAGGAGGTAGATTTTTAGAGTCATCAAATGACTTGGGGAAGGGAGGCAGAGAAAATAATTTATCAAATAGTAAGAAGTGCTTGGGATTGTTTATTTTCTTAAATGACATAGTCTGCCAAGGAGTGCCTATGGATGACATACTTAAAAGCCTACAGGACCAGGCTTTTCCTCCAGGAAAGTCTGCTTAGAGGGCATCCACAAGGAGCTGGAGGCAGCAGAGGCTTCATTTCTTTTCTGTTCCAAGCTTTGTGCACTTTTTTTTTTTTTTTTTAGCATTTTGTACACAAATGTTTATTTCTCAATTAAACATTCCCTTTAAACACAAGGAATGAATTCTAAATCTTCATAAAGATGAATTAAAAATGAAAGCCCTCCAGAATAGTGTTTGTGCACTTTTTTTGCAGATGGAATTTCTCCTTAAACTGTAACACCTTATTAAAAATGTTTGTATTGGCTGTTTGGTAAATTCCACTCAAAAATACAAGATAATAGGCCATATGAGATTGTCTCTTTTATTATTCAATATTATTTTATCCTTCCAAAATTTTTGATAATTTCATTTTCATGAGATTTAACATATTTAAAAGACATTGTATGGTTTAAAGCAGGTGATTTCAGACATATTTTAAGAAGAATGATTAGCCATCAAATTTATTCAAGGTAAGGGAAACATTTATTCAATTAAATATCAGTGATTTATACTTGTTGAAATGTAATATGTCTAATTATAGACATGATTTTAAATTATACAACTGGCTAATGGCTACACTAGCTAGCTAATACATTATTAACCAACCTGGCTGCTCGAAATACAAGTAACAGGGAGAAATTAAGTCTGTGCATTATATTATGCAAATTATTTATGTTAAATTAATGTACTAGAGATGACTTTCTGAAGATGTGGTTAACATTAGATAAATTTAGCTAATGTTTTGACTGTAGGTATGTCATATACACTTTTATTAAAGTAGCACATATTCCTTGAATAAATATTTATTTCCTGGCATTGTGCAAAGCTCTGGGTATCCAATTGTTTGGAAAGAGCTTTTGAATTCAGGGGTGACACTTCTATTATTAATGGTACTCATTCAGCAGTCATTCCCACAACATAAGGTATACATATATAAAACTCTGTTTTGGTTTTTGGCTGTAATAATTATAAATGAAGTGTGTCAAAGACAAGCCATTTTGCTCTACAGTGTTGAATGCCTTTACTAAAACCAAACAAATAAAACAAAAAACTATACCATTATGGATAAACCCTTTCTAAGTAAGACTCAAATTCCATCTTCTTTAAATACCCATTGGATGATCTATCCAACGTTATGGTCAGCTCGTGGACCTCTTCTCCAATAATCTTGTCACTTGCCCCCATCCCAGCTACTCACTGCCAGAGTAACACTCTTGACTGTCATGATCAATAACTGCATTTCAAATGCAAACATAACTCTCCCCAGGTGCCTCCTCCTACGTTTCGATTTGGTCTTTCTAGTGCTTCACTTCCAACAACTCTTTGACCTCACCAGGACAACAATACACCGATCCTATCGCATTTTCAGTATGTTTTATCCCCCACATGTCTTCATTTCCCTCTGTGCTCAGCTTAATTTTTAAGGTCAGTCATTATAATCACTCTTTTACATACATCTCAAATCCTCTTACCAATCTCTCCCTTTGTTGAATTACATTGGCTAAAGTATAGCCTTGGGTAATTCTTTATATCTGCTAACTCCACGCATCCATCTGTGCAGCAAAAAAATGGATAGAGAAAAACAACAATCAAGTTGATCAATCTCTTTTAAATTCATGACAGAATGGGCCTAATTATGCTACCTGACCAATCCTCCTTTCTTTATCTAGTCTAGGTACTTTCCATTTTTTTTCTGGATGATTCTTTCCTTCTTCTGGCTAATTCTCCCAACATTGAACATTTCCCTCCAGTTCTTACTCTCAGGTGATGCCATACCTACCTATTCACCTAGAAACTAGAAGGCATCAGAAGAGAACTTGCACCCACTCTCAGACCACATACTCCTTCCCACCTGCTTCTGTTCCATAGACTTTATCTTATCTCCTAACTGCAGATGATCTGTATGTATCAGCTACCTAAGACTTGTGCAGTGGATCCCAGTCCTCCTCACCTAAAACAAAGACACCACTGCCTTCTTTCTCCTGCATCATCTGCTTTTCCTTTAGTACTGGGTTATTGCCATTTGCAAATAATCATGCTTCTAGCTACCATCAATTTCCCTTTCTCTATGTTTCTCCTGAGCACTTACTCCTATGTGTTATACAAAATATTTTTACTTTATTATCTAGTTAGATACATAACCCTTCCAATAAAATGTAAGTGACACAAAGGCAGGGATTTTTATATCTTTGAACACTGCTTTATCCTCAGCACGTATAAAACAGTGCCTAGGACATAATACACACTAAGTAAACTTGCTGAATGATTAAATTAAAAGGATGATTCAAATAGGGCTTTCTAAGAGCCAGGCACATGGTAAATTATTTGCAGAATTTTCTCAGTTAATCCACACATTGATGTTATAAAGTAGAGACTCAAATCCCCATTTTCCAAATGAGCAAACTTAGGCTACCAAAAGGAAAAAAGTGTGGCTAAGCTGGAATTGACAGTCAGCACTATCTTACTCCAAAGCTCACAGTCTTCACTACTACACTTCAGATAATGTCCAACATTCCCCATGGCTATTGACATCACCACGTTAAAACAAATGTACCACTGTCTCATGATGAGTGTGTTATTCTTCGCCTGTCACTCTCATTTCTCTTGTCCATTCAGAAAACTGGAAAACAAAGTTCTAGGGTTCTTTCTCCCACTGCTGTTTTCTACCTATATTAGTTTCCTTTCGCTCCTGTAACAAATTACAAAAACATTGGTGGCTTAAAACAATACAAGTTTATCATCTTACTGTTCTGGAGGTCTGAAGTCTGAATTTGGGTCTTAAAGGTTAAAATCAAGGTGTTGTTGGGATTATGTTCCTTCTCAAGGTCCTAGAGGACAATGTGTTTCCTTGTCTTTTCCAGCTTCTAGCCACCACCCACATCCCTTGGTTAATAACCACCTTCTACTTTCAAAGCAACAATGGCTAATTGAGACTTTCTCATGCTTTATCACTCTGATTCTGACCTTCCTGCCTCACTCTTATAAGGACCCACTGAATAATCCAGGATAATCTCCCACTTCAAGATTTCCTGAACTTAATTACATTTACAATTTCCTTTTGCCATATAAAGTAACATATTCATAGGTTCTGGGAATTAGAACATGGACATCTTTGAGGCGGAGCATCATTCTGTCTACCAGAGCCTGCCCTCTTGTCCACAAAGATTCATGTTCATTACAGATGTAAAATACATTATCCCATCTCAAGGTCTCCAAAAGTCTCAACCCATTTCAGCATCAACTCAAGTCCAAAATTTCATCTGGATCTCATCAGCTCAAAAATTCATCATCTAATCATCTAAATCATCAAAATTACTTATGTGTGAGTTCTGGGTATGATCCATCTTTGGTAAAAAATTCTATGCGTGAATGCGTGAAACTACAAAACAAGTTATGTGCTCCCAAAATGCAATGGTGGGACATGCATAGGAAAACAGTAATAGATATTGTCATTCAAAAAGAGAGAAAATGGAAAGAAACAAGGAGTCACTGGCTCTAAGGAATTTAGAAAAACAACCAGGCAAGTTCCATTAGGTTTTAAAGCCTGGGAATAATCCTCAGTGGCTCCAGGCTCCACAGTCTGAACCCAAGGCCCAGTCCCAGAATTATCCTTCTTTTATCATGAAAGGTAGCATGTGGTTGCAGCTGAGTATCAGCTTCTTTCTTGCCTTAGAATTTTGGGATCCTCTTTCACTTTGTCTTCTCTCTGTTCCTTTTAGTCCAAGCTGGTATAGTTTCTGCCCATATAAAATTCTTGAGAGTCTTGTAGATCTCTTATGGAAATTTACTGCATTAGAGAAGAGACTCCAGTAGACTGAACTAATTGACCAGGAATGATATTAGTTTATGGAGTACTTCCTTGGGCCTGCTCCTGCCAGGCAATATTTCTGATCCCAAGATAACATCTCCCTATGCCCTCTTAGGATATTCTGATTTATCTGAATGGGAGGCTGGAAAGGGGGATAAAAGCAGAGTTGAGGTGTGCTGTGATTAAAGTTTATTTATGGTGACATTTTATGCTGGGAAATATATGCTTTACAAAATTTAGGCTTGAGGGTATAGACAGGCACATTGAGTGACATACCCAGAATGGAAAAAATATCACAAGTTCTTTTACAAATAAAATCATTCATAAGATTATAGGAGGCTTTTGTACTGAATGACACCATGCAAATGAACAAAATAGTAAAATATTAATTTTTCTCAACAAACATGTGTTAAATACATATTATGGGCTGGGCATTAGGCTAGGGCTTAGGAATAATAAGGTAAACAGGGCTTGGTCTTTTACCTCAAGAAGCCTTATATTTCAGTGGAGGAATCATAGCTTTTATATTCAGACATATTGTAATATGACTTGGAAAGCACTATGATAGAGTTATGAGCCCAGAGCCTGTAATATGGCAGCAGCACTATTGACTCAGCCTGGGGAAATGGACAATTTAGCATTACTTGCCTTCATCGGATTCAGTTGTGAATATTAAGGAAAATCAACAGTTCTAATGAGCCACTCCATTAGGTCGACAAAAATGGGCCTGCAGATGGGGCATATATACTGTGCCACATTGTCATTAATGAATTGGGGGCAGATTGGAAGGGATCAGAGCCTGGAAAATGCATTTAATAAAACGGAGTAATCCAGGAAGAATAAAAGCCAATGAACAAATCCACTCAAATGATACAAAACCAACTATAGATTAAGCATACATACAGAAAGTTGTAGGTTTTGCAGCAAAACAAAATTATATAGAATACTACACATAGTTTTTCCACATTTGATAATGCTAGATGCCTCAGAGAACTTTAGCACTTCTCAGTGATATCAGACAACCCCCCAGAGGACATCCAGCTCTTTCTGCAGGTTATTAGAAGAGCCCAGGCCAAGAGGTCATAAGCTTTGTTCAAAAAGTTCTAATTTTCTGTCCCAAATAAGTTACTTAAATCTCACTGTGCCTCAGTTTCTTATCTGCAACTCAACAAGTACACACTGAAAGTTTATGTGTGAAGCACATAAGGGCTATAAATAAGAAGGAACTGTGATCACTGCCCTCAAGGAATTCCAGTGAGTGTTAAAACAAAGAAACAAAGAAATGCTCTACAATGTGCTTTATGTAAAAGCTATGTACAAATTACAGAAATAATACTGAGAGCATATTTATTCTGACTACACCATAATCTGATAGATGAAAAGTACTTAAATTTTTATTTTAAAAAATACCATTCTGGGGCTTCCCTGGTGGCGCAGTGGTTGAGAGTCCACCTGCTGATGCAGGGGACATGGGTTCTTGCGCCGGTCCGGGAAGATGCCACAAGCTGTGGAGTGGCTGGGCCCATGAGCCATGGCCGCTGAGCCTGCACATCCAGAGCCTGTGCTCCACAACAGGAGAGGCCACAGCAGTGAGAGGCCCGCGTACCACAAAAAACAAAAACAAAAACAAAAAACAAAACCATTCTGATAAAAAAATGTTTAATACTAATACCCAGATTTTAACTCATTTGGGCATATATGTTCCTAGAACTCTAACAGCATGTCTGAACCTTGTTCTAGTCCCTACACACACACCTTTCCTCCCCGAGACACCTCTATTCTCTGGTAAACTAGAACACCAAGGGGTCTTTGGAAAACGTCTGGTTCTCTTCTGGGAGAGAAAGGAGATCTTTACCACTATTCTTTTGTGCCCATTTTGCTTCCTTGTTTGCATATACATAGAGCCCTCAATCCTCTACCTGGTCTGCCCCTGTGGCAGCGTGCAGGATTCTAGGTTGGATCTAACCAGTACTGGATCTCCCTGGTGCTTCTGCTATGGGCATGATGATCAGTGTATGAACCCAGTGAAGACCCAGTCTCAAGTACTTGGGCCTAGATGGACTCTGAACGCTTCTGAAAGTACTTGAAAATGAACTGTTAGTGAAGCTGATCTTACAACCCAGTCTGTGAGAATTCACTTAAATTCCACGTATGAGTTGTTCAGTCTGACAAATAATCTACTTTCTACCTAAGAATTATCTCTTAGGGAATATTTGATAGTTTATCATCTCACTTGTTTAAATCCATAGCCCCTGGTTTCCAAGGTTACATCCCAGTTTGAGATGGGGTGGGGTATCTCTTAAGATACACTTTTTGGTAAATAGACAGCTGTTAATGGAATCAATTTTGTTCTAAAAGTCTTAAAATGTTCACTACTATTACACATGTTTTGAGCTTTCCACACAACTAGGAATGTCTATCAAGGTCTGCTTTTAGTTTCCTTATTCACTCTGTACTACAGAAAGAGTATTGCCTTTTGGGCCAGAGAAGGGATGGCCATAGACTTTGACATTAGACAGACAATGTTTACTATTGAATCATTGGTGACCATAGGCAAATTACTTAAATTGTCTTAATTTCTCAACAATAAAATTTTTTAAAAAATCATGTTTCTTCACCTATTGCTGAGAGAATTAGATGAAATAATTTGGTAGGGTCTTTGACAGTGCCTTGAAACTACTAAGTGCTTAATGTTAGCACTGTTTGTATGTATGTATATATGAAAAAATGCATACATACATACATATATGAAATCATTGTACTGCATTCAGAGGCTTGAGTCCTAGTGAATATATGAAAATATTGGGATCCAAAATTTGAATCTTTACCAAGGTTTAGACAGTTTAAATTTTTTTTTAATTTTATTTTATTTTTGTTTTATACAATAGGTTCTTATTAGTCATCCATTTTATACACAGCAGTGTATACATGTCAGTCCCAATCTCCCAATTCATCACACCACCACCACCATGCACCACTGCTTTCCCCCCTTGGTATCCATACGTTTGTTCTCTACATCTGTGTCTCTATCTCTGCCCTGCAAACCGGTTAATTTGTGCCATTTTTCTAGGTTTCACATCTATGCATTAATAAACGATATTTGTTTTTCTCTTTCGAACTTACTTCACTCTGTATGACAGTCTCTAGATTCAACCACGTCTCTAAAAATGACCCAGTTTCGTTCCTTTTTATGGTTGAGTAATATTCCATTGCATATATATGCCACATCTTCTTTCCATTCATCTGTCGATGGGCATTTAGGTTGCTTCCATGGCCTGGCTGTTGTAAATAGTGCAGCAATGAACAATGGGGTGCATGTGTCTTTTTGAATTATGGTTTTCGCTGGGTATATGCCCAGTAGTGGGATTGCTGGATCATATGGTAATTCTATTTTTAGTTTAGTTTAGTTTTTTTTTTTTTTTTTTGGAGTACACAGGCCTCTCACTGTTGTGGCCTCTCCTGTTGCGGAGCACAGGCTCCGGACGTGCAGGCCCACGGGCATGGCTCATGGGGTGCATGTGTCTTTTTGAATTATGGTTTTCGCTGGGTATATGCCCAGTAGTGGGATTGCTGGATCATATGGTAATTCTATTTTTAGTTTAGTTTAGTTTTTTTTTTTTTTTTTTTTTGGTGTACACAGGCCTCTCACTGTTGTGGCCTCTCCTGTTGCGGAGCACAGGCTCCGGACGTGCAGGCCCACGGGCATGGCTCACGGGCTTAGCCGCTCTGTGGCATGTGGGATCTTCCCGGACCGGGGCACGAACCCGTATCCCCTGCATCGGCAAGCAGACTCTCAACCACTGCACCATCAGGGCAGCCCCTATTTTTAGTTTTTTAAGGAACTTCCATACTGTTCTCCACAGTGGCTGTATCAATTTACATTCCCACAAACAGTGCAAGAGGGTTCCCTTTCCTCAACACTCTCTCCAGCATTTGTTGTTTGTAGATTTTCTGATGATGACCATTCTAAACTGGTGTGAGGTGATACCTCATTGTAGTTTTGATTTTCATATTCTTTTACATCTAGCTGTCCAGTTTTCCCAGCACTACTTATTGAAGAGACTATCTTTTCTCCATTGTATATCCTTGCCTCCTTTGTCATAGATTAGTTGACCCTAGGCACGTGGGTTTATCTCTGGGCTTTCTAATCTGTTCCATCGATCTATATTTCTGTTTTTGTGTCAGTACCATATTGTCTTGATTACTGTAGCTTTGCAGTATAGTCTGAAGTCAGGGAGTCTGATTCCTCCAGCTCCGTTTTTTTCCCTCAAGACTGCTTTGGTTATTCGGGGTCTTTTGTGTCTCCATACAAATTTTAAGATTTTTTTGTTCTAGGTCCGTAAAAAATGCCATTGGTAATTTGATAGGGATTGCATTGAATCTGTAGATTGCTTTGGGTAGTATAGTCATTTTCACAATATTGATTCTTCCAATCCAAGAACATGGTATATTTCTCCATCTGTTGGTATCATCTTTAATTTCTTTCAACAGTGTCTTATAGTTTTCTGCATACAGGTCTTTTGTCTCCCTAGGTAGGTTTATCCTAAGGTATTGTATTCTTTTTGTTGCAATGGTAAATGGGAGTGTTTCCTTAAATTCTCTTTCAGATTGTTCATCATTAGTGTATAGGAATGCAAGAGATTTCTGTGCATTAATTTTGTATCCTGCAACTTTACCAAATTCACTGATTAGCTCTGGTAGTAATCTGGTAGCATCTTTAGGATTCTCTATGTATAGTATCATGTCATCTGCAAACAGTGACAGTTCTTCTTTTCCAATTTGTACTCCTTTCATTTCTTTTTCTTCTCTGATTGCCATGGCTAGGACTTCCAAAACTATGTTGAATAATAGTGGTGAGAGGGAACATCCTTGTCTTTTTCCTGATCTTAGAGGAAATGCTTTCAGTTTTTCACCATTGAGAATGATATTTGTGTGGGTTTGTCATAAATGGCCTTTATTATGTTGAGGTACGTTCCCTCTATGCCAACTTTCTGGAGAGTTTTATCATAAATTGTTGTTGAATTTTGTCAAAAGCTTTTGCTGAATCTATTGAGGTGATCATAGGGTTTTTATTCTTCAATTTGTTAATATGATGTATCACATTGGTTGATTTGTGTATATTGAAGAATCCTTGCATCCCTGGGATAAATCCCACTTGATCATGGTGTATGATCCTTTTAATGTGCTGTTGGATTCTGTTTGCTAGTATTTTGTTGAGGATTTTCGCATCTATATTCATCAGTGATATTGGTTTGTAATTTTCCTTTTTTGTAGTATCTTTGGTTTTGGTATCAGGGTGATGCTGGCCTCATAGAATGAGTTTGGGAGTGTTCCTTCCTCCGAAATTTTTTGGAAGATTTTGAGAAGGTTGGGTGTTAGCTCTTCTCTAAATGTTTGGTAGAATTCACCTGTGAAGCCATCTGGTCCTGCACTTTTGTTTGTTGGAAGATTTTAAATCACACTTTCAGTTTCATTACTTGTTATTGATCTGTTCATATTTTCTATTTCCTCCTTGTTCGGTCTTAGAATGTTATACCTTTCTAAGAATTTGTCCATTTCTTCCAGGTTGTCCTTTTATTGGCATAGAGTTGCTTGTAGTAGTCTCTTAGGATGCTTTGTATTTCTGCAGTGTCTGCTGTAACTTCTCCTTTTTCATTTCTAATTTTATTGTTGAGTTCTCTCCCTCTTTTTCTTGATGCATCTGGCTAATGGTTTATCAATTTTGTTTATCTTCTCAAAGAACCAGCTTTTAGTTGTATTGATCTTTGCTATTGTTTTCTTTGTTTCTATTTCATTTATTTTTGCTCTGATCTTTATGATTTCT
>NC_041220.1:54881521-54882153 GCF_002837175.3 Physeter macrocephalus
CGTATTGTTTAGCTTCCATGTGTTTGTGTTTTTTACGTTTTTTTCCCTGTAATTCATTTCTAATCACATAGTATTGTGGTCAGAAAAGATGCTTGATATGATTTCTATTTTCTTAAATTTACTGAGGCTTGGTTTGTGACCCAAGATGTGATCTGCTTTGGAGAATGTTCCGTGCCCCTTTGAGAAGAAAGTGTAATCTGCTGTTTTTTGATGGGATGTCTTATAAATACCAATTAAATCTATCTGGTCTATTGTGTCATTTAAAGCTTCCGTTTCCTTGTTAATTTTCTGTTTGGATGATCTGTCCATTGGTGTAAGTGAGGTTTTAAGGTCCCCCACTATTTTCGTGTTACTGTTGATTTCCTCTTTTATAGCTGTTAGAAGTTGCCTTATGTATTGAGGTGCTCCTATGTTGGGTGCATGTATATTTATAATTGTTATATCTTCTTCTTCGATTGATCCCTTGATCATTATATAGTGTCCTTCCTTGTCTCTTGTAACTTTCTTTATTTTAAAGTCTATTTTATATGATATGAGTATTGCTATTCCAGCTTTCTTTTGATTTCCATTTGCATGGAATATCTTTTTCCATCCCCTCACTTTCAGTCTGTATGTGTCCCTAGGTCTGAAGT
>NC_041220.1:54887867-54893955 GCF_002837175.3 Physeter macrocephalus
TGTATGTTCCTATGACCATTTTGTTAATTGTTTTGGGTTTGTTTTTGTAGGTCCTTTTCTTCTCTTGTGTTTCCCACTTAGAGAAGTTCCTTAGTATTTGTTGTAGAGCTGTTTTGGTGGTGCCGAATTCTCTTAGCTTTTGTTTGTCTGTAAAGCTTTTGATTTCTCCATCGAATCTGAATGAGATCCTTTCTGGGTAGAGTAATCCTGGTTGTAGGTTCTTCCCTTTCATCACTTTATGTATATCATGCCACTCCCTTCTGGCTTTTAGAGTTTCTCCTGAGAAATCAGCTGTTAACCTTATGGGAGTTCCCTTGTATGTTATTGGTCATTTTTCCCTTGCTGCTTTCAATAATTTTTCTTTGTCTTTAATTTTTGCCAATATGATGACTGTGTGTCTCGGCATGTTTCTCCTTGAGTTTATCCTGTATGGGACTCTCTGCACTTCCTGGACTTGGGTGGCTATTTCCTTTCCCGTGTTAGGGAAGTTTTTGACTATAATCCCGTCAAATATTTTCTCTGGTCCTTTCTCTCTCTCTCTTCTCCTTCTGGGACCCCTATAATGCGAATGTTGTTGCGATTAATGTTGTCCTAGAGGTCTCTTAGGCTGTCTTCATGTCTTTTCATTCCTTTTTTCTTTATTCTGTTCCGCAGCCGTGAATTCCACCATTCTGTCTTTCAGGTCACTTATCCATTCTTCTGACTCAGTTATTCTGCTATTGATTCCTTCTAGTGTATTTTTCAATTAAGTTATTGTGTTGTTCATCTCTGTTTGTTTGTTCTTTAATTCCCCTAGGTCTTTGTTAAACATTTCTTGCATCTTCTCGATCTTTGCCCCCATTCTTTTCCGAGGTCCAGGATCATCTTCATTATCATTATTCTGAAATATTTTTCCCGAAGGTTGCCTATCTCCACTTCATTTAGTTGTTTTTCTGGGGTTTTATCTTGTTCCTTCATCTGGTACATAGCCCTCTGCCTTTTCATCTTGTCTATCTTTCTCTGAATGTGGTTTTTATTTCGCAGGCTGCAGGATTGTAGTTTTCTTGCTTCTGCTGTCTGCCCTGTGATAGTTTTAATTTTGAGCATGAGGTGATGGGAATATTTAAAATCTAGGAATCATAATTTGGGATATTAATTTATATAGGTTGGCACAATTACCATCCCCCTTCACCTACTTTTGCCCACCTAATATTCACAGTGAAACTAATGAAACTTCCACTAAGGCCTCTCACTTTTATTGGGCTTTTTCCAACACCCTAGAAGGAGTCTAGCAATTATGTATAAAACTGTACAACTTTGGGGATTCTAAAGCCTAGCTATGCCTCTGCCCTGGTCTCAAGTCACATCTTCTTAGTCTGTGGTGGTTGCTGTTTAAAGATCTCTATATCCTTTAGATGCTAAATGTACCACATCTTAAGGAATCACAGGTCAAGTTCTCACTTCCACCAAGTCTTCTCTCTTTGAGTATATTTATTGAGTCCTACAGAGACTCTTGGAAAGGCCCCCATTCAACAGGTCTTCAAAAAAAATCTTATTAAATGTTTAAGAATATACTTCTATTTGGTAACTTTTGTACATTGATGTGCTGGTTTGAATAACACCCACCTGATGACTCATCATGGGAAAAATAGTATTTGCCATAAGAACTTAGAATTCTCAGTTTATTATTAAAATAAAGCAAGCCAAAGGAAAATTAGAAGTTTAACACAGCATTTCCAGAATGAGGAGAAGTGCTGCAATAAGCACAAATGATAGCTTTATCTATTTTCACTTATTTTTAATAAAAGAAATGGCAGATGGGAAAGGAGAAACAGGAAGACTGGCAGAAAAAACTACTTATTCTAAATAGAGTTTAGCCAATGAAAAATGTAAACTTGTTAAATAGAATACATATATTATTGTGTGGTCCTTAGGTTGGCTAACGAAACACATCCCAAATTTGGAATACATGGCTCAGGCTGTTTTCTCATTCTAGGCAAGGAGACCATCTGACAAAATGACGTCAATTCTATTCTGCACTGTTGATCTTATGTCCTGGTTTAATCAGTTTGACATGAATTTTACAAGAAATAAAAGCAGTATATTAATGAGCTTGAAATGAGAGTGCCAGATTCAAAGCACAAGTCATTTTATAGTTAATGAAACTGGTGAAAATTTAAAGAGAAGTCGAGTGTAGTTTAATGCTGTCATTTTCAAAATAATCATCTGTTGTGTCTCATTCTTCGATATTGTGTCTGGAATAATGCATTTTGCATGGAATTTAGCTGATAAAAAGGAGCTGCTGACCTTCTCTTGGTCATAAAACTGGCACATAGATATCAATCACATTTTGCATAATCTTTCCTTATTGTTATTAAAGGATGAAAATCCCAACTCTCCAATGAAGAATCGTGGAATGGGGCAATAGTTTAATTTAAATCCACTACATACACACACATACACATAAACATATATCTATCTGCGGTATCCCCTTTGCACAAAATCATTATATTGATAAAGTAGATTTAGACTAAATGCTTTCGACATAGACTGTTATTTAATTGTGGAAAACCCTTCGTTTGATTGATTGATTTTAAACAGGCAAGGAAGATTTTATTCAAGACTTTTGCCGTAGAGGAAAGAGGTTGAGCATAACTTCATTGAAAGAAAAGGTGGGAGAGTTTTTAAGCCCTAAGGTTAATTAGTGGAAAAGTACTAGAGGAATTTTGGGGGAGGTTGTTCAATGTTCTTTAGCCATCTGTGTTTCCTAATTGGCACTTATGCACTTTCTGCTCTTACCCTCTCATAGAGGCTGGGAGATAGGGTCTTTGTCTTTCTTGATGATTACATTTCAAGGGGATGGCTCCCAGGTCCTTGAGAAAGACCTTCCTGGGGAGACATTTAGATAACACCTTCAATAAAAGGCCACGTATGGAGAATCTGTTACTTGCTAAACTCTTTACATATATGCTTTCTTTTAATTCTCCCTCCAAACTCTAAGAGGTACTTGATATGAACCCATTTTACAAATGAGGAAATTAAGCCTTTGAGAGATTGTCAATGCTCATAGATTGTATTGAACCTGACTCTAAGTTCCAATTTCTTCATTTGTAAGATGGGATAATATCACATATCTCATAGAGCTTTGAGGAGAATAAAAAGCTCATGTTTATTTATGCCATGCTGGCTCCATGTGGATTGCAAACTTCGTCCATACATAGTTAGTCATGTGGGCTCTGAAGCCTGAGCACCTCGTTTTGAGTTTCTAGCTTCTTCACTTCTTAGCCATGTAAACTAGAAGTTATTTAACTGTTTTTAATCCCATTTTTCTTATCTGTAAAATGGGAATAAAATTAGTACTCACAGCATATGATTGCTATAAAAATTAAATGAGCTAATACATGTAACTCAGAAGAGTACCTTAGAACTTCAGTACATAAAATTTAGTTATAGTTAATATTGATATGGTCTTTTGGCTATTGAATCCGTTACTAATTTTATAGTTCTCAATTTTGATTTTTAATGAATTTTACAATAATGTAAATACATTGCAGAATCTACTTTGTTTGGGGGACTACATGCATAGAATATAATCTTGGAGAGTCTAATCTTTTATTTCAAGGTGTCTATCATTTATATGGAGGAAGAAACATAACATATTTAATTATAAATGAGTAATAATTCAAAACTGCTATGTATTTTTTAAAATGATGTTAGCTTAAGATGGAATCTGTTCTGCTTTATTTTGTAAGTGTTCAAACTTATTTTAATCCAGAAGGCACTTCAAATATTTTTGGAAATAGGTAGTAGGAACATCTTAATTAATATATAATAAATAAAAATATATAATGTCTAGTAACTAAATTACAGAGTAGAATGCATTTTGCAATATTCTTTTTTTTTCTACTCTGTTCAAATTTGATTGGGACTGAATTGCTTTTTCCTTTTTTTCACAAAGAAATATATTCACTGTGCTTTGAAGTCAGGTGACTCCCCTTGAAAAATGCTTGCAGTAGCTTTCAAAAGTTCAAGTAGAGGGATAATCATCAGTACAAATGCTACACTCCTTAGTGCAGACAGATTTTGGTTTTCACACCATTTCCCATCAGGCTGTCAGTGAAGTAGGTATTAAAGACACAGAGATCCAGTGTCACTCTTTTAATAACCCCTCTCAAACATACAATTACCTCTTATTCTGATTCTGATGTGGTAATACGTGAGCCTTAAAAGAAAGATCCAAGAACAACAACAACAAAAAGAGAATGAGAATTATAGCTTGGTAATAGTATAGGTTCATTGAATGACTAGCTTATATGCTTAAAGATCTTTAAATGACTATGTATCAGAATTTGCGATTTTTCAGTTTGTGCATCAGCATTCTATCTATGTGATTCGTGGTCTTCTTGCATTATGGGTTTGGGTTTTCATTTAAAATACTGGAGTGCCGTTTTGCTATTAATTTGATAGTTTAACTCTTTTGTCTGTTGCATTTTTTTTTTAAAGAAGATGTTGGGGGTAGGAGTTTATTAATTAATTTATTTATTTTTTGCTGTGTTGGGTCTTCTTTTCTGTGCAAGGGCTTTCACTAGTTGTGGCAAGCGGGGGCCACTCTTCATCGCGGTGCTCGGGCCTCTCACTATCGCGGCCTTTCTTGTTGCGGAGCACAAGCTCCAGACGCGCAGGCTCAGTAGTTGTGGCTCACGGGCCTAGTTGCTCCGCGGCATGTGGGATCCTCCCAGACCAGGGCTCGAACCCGTGTCCCCTGCATTAGCAGGCAGATTCTCAACCACTGCGCCACCAGGGAAGCCCTGTCTGTTGCATTTTTAACTTAGCTCATGCAGGCTCTTTTCTTCTCTTTTCTTCACTGAAACATTCAAATATATAAGATCCTAAAATAAGCCTCCAACTCACCTGCTTCCAGGCTCTTTCCTAATAAGGGTTTTTTCCTGTCATGGCCAGTCTTCAAAGAGTAGACTTAATTTCCTTCAAAGTATTCTTTAACTTCCACCACCTGACTTACAACATTCTTTATCTAAGGGAATTAATAATTTACTAATTATCAAATCATTGACATTTTCTTAGTCTCCTCCTGCTCAGCTTTAATTTATGCATTTAACAAATATTTATGATGTATGGCTCTGTACCACGAGGCATGCATTCACTAATCACTGACAGTGATTGAAATTGGTGAATAAGGAAGTGAGCTCCTACGTTTATGGAGGTTATGGGGTAGCTTGAGGGGTAAAATAAAAATGCGGGATCTATTTTAGGTAAGATGGTCATTTCTTAAGGGGTGACATTTGAGCTGAAAACTGAAAGATGAAACCCACTGTGTGATGTGAGGGAAAAAATACCCCAAAAACAGAACAGATAAAAGGGCACTGAGGTATGAAAGAGGCAGGCACTTTGGAGTAACTGCAAGAAGAAAACTGGAGGCGGGGGTGCATTTGCCTTCCTTGTCCTTGTTAAATCTTGTAAACATCATTTTAGTGACATAGCTCTCTGCTGGTTCTCTGACCCTCTGATCATCTTTTCTATTGGAGTTTCTTTTTTTAATGAAATATAGTTGATTTACAACATTATATGAGCTTCAGGTGTACAGCATAGTGATTCAGTATTTTTATAGATTATATTCCTTTTAAGTTATTACAGAATAATGGCTATAAACCCTTGTGCTATGCAATATATCCCTGTTGCTTATCTGTTCTAAACATAGTAGTTTGTATCTCTTAATTCCCTATCTTACCCTTCCGCTCTTCCTTCTCCACACTGGTATCCACTAATTTGTTTTCTTTTTTTTTATACAGCAGGTTCTTATTAGTCATCAATTTTATACACATCAGTGTATACATGTCAATCCCAATCTCCCAATTCATCACACCACCACCACCACCACCCCTCTGCTTTCCCTGCTTTGTGTTCATACGTTTGTTCTCTACATCTGTGTCTCTATTTCTGCCCTGCAAACCGGTTCATCTGTACCATTTTTCTAGGTTCCACATATATGCATTAATATACGATATTTGTTTTTCTCTTTCTGACTTACTTCACTCTGTATGACAGTCTCTAGATCCATCCACGTCTCTACAAATGACCCAATTTCGTTCCT
>NC_041220.1:54894026-54895797 GCF_002837175.3 Physeter macrocephalus
TACATTCCATATATATGTGTTAGCATACTGTATTTGTTTTTCTCTTTCTGACTTACTTCACTCTGTATGACGGACTCTAGGTCCATCCACTTCACTACTAATAACTCAATTTCGTTTCTTTTTATGGCTGAGTAATATTCCGTTGCATATATGTGCCACATCTTCTTTATCCATTCGTCTGTCAATGGGCATGTAGGTTGCTTCCATGTCCTGGCTATTGTAAATAGTGCTGCAATGAACATTGGGGTGCATGTGTCTTTTTGAATTATGGTTTTCTCTGGGTATATGCCCAGTAGTGGGATTCCGGGGTCATATGGTAATTCTATTTTTAGTTTTTAAAGGAACCTCCATACTGCAAAAGCTTTTAAGTTTCATTAAGTCCCATTTGTTTATTTTTCTTTTTATTTCCATTTCTCTATGAGGTGGGTCAAAAAGGATCTTGCTGTGTTGTATGTCATAGAGTGTTCTGCCTATTTTTTCCTCTAAGAGTTTGATAGTGTGTGGCCTTACATTTAGGTCTTTAATCCATTTTGAGTTTATTTTTGTGTATGGTGTTAGGGAGTGTTCTAATTTCATTCTTTTACATGTAGCTGTCCAGTTTTCCCAGCACCACTTATTGAAGAGACTGTCTTTTCTCCATTGTATATCCTTGCCTTCTTTGTCATCGATTGGTTGACCACAAGTGCATGGGTTTATCTCTGGGCTTTTTATCTTGTTCCATTGATCTATGTTTCTGTTTTTGTGCCAGTACCATATTGTCTTGATTACTGTAGCTTTTTTTTCTTTTTTAAAAATAAATTTATTTATTTTTGTTTATTTTTGGCTGCGTTTGGTCTTCATTTTTGCACGTGGGCTCTCTTTAGTTGGGGTGAACAGGGGCTACTCTTCATTGCAGCACACGGGCTTCTCATTGTGGTAGCTTCTTGTTGCAGAACACGGGCTCTAGGCCCATGGGTTTCAGTAGTGGTGGCTCATGGGCTCCAGAGCACAGGCTCAGTAGTGTGGCACAGGGGCCTAGTTGCTCTGTGGCATGTGGGATCCTCCCAGACCAGGGCTTGAACCCATGTTCTCTGCATTGGCAGTCAGACTCTTAATGACTGCATCACCAGGGAAGCCCTACTGTAGCTTTATAGTATAGTCTGAAGTCAGGGAGTCTGGTTCATCTAGCTCCATTTTTTTCCCTCAAGACTGCTTTGGCTATTCAGGGTCTTTTGTTTCTCCTTACAAATTTTAAGATTTTTTGTTCTCGTTTTGTAAAAAATGCCATTGGTAATTTGATAGGGATTGCATTGTTTGTGTCATCTTTGAGTTCTTTCATCAGTGTTTTGTAGTTTTCTGAGTACAAGTCTTTCGCCTTCTTAGGCAGGTTTATTCCTAGGTATTTTATTCTTTTTGTTGTAATGGTAAATGTGAGTGGTTCCTTAATTTCTCTTTCTGATTTTTCATTGTTGGTGTATAGGAATGCCAGAGATTTCTGTGCATTAATTTTGTATCCTGCAACTTTACCAAATTCATTGATTAGCTCTAGTAGTTTTCTGGTGGCATCTTTAGGATTCTCTATGCATAGTATCAGGTCATCTGCAAACAGTGACTGTATTAATTCTTCTTTTCCAATTTGTATTCCTTTTATTTCTTTTTCTTCTCTGATTGCCATGGCTAGGACTTCCAAAACTATGTTGAATAATACTGGTGAGAGTGGACATCCTTGTCTTTTACCTGATCTTAGAGGAAATGCTTTCAGGTTTTCACCATTGAGAATGATGTTTGCTGT
>NC_041220.1:54896819-54897665 GCF_002837175.3 Physeter macrocephalus
TTCAGTGATCTCTTGGTTATTTAGTAACGTATTGTTTAGCCTCCATGTGTTTGTGTTTTTTACATTTTTTCCCTGTAATTCATTTCTAATCTCATAGTGTTGTGGTCAGAAAAGATGCCTGATATGATTTCAATTTTCTTAAATTTACTGAGGCTTGGTTTGTGACCCTAGATGTGATCTATCCTGGAGAATATTCCATGAGCACTTGAGAAGAAAGTGTAATCTGCTGTTTTTGGATGGAATGTCTATAAATATCAATTAAATTTATCTGGTCTATTGTGTCATTTAAGGCTCTGTTTCCTTATTTATTTTCGTTTTGGATGATCTGTCCATTGGTGTAAGTGAGGTCTTAAAGTCCCCCACTCTTATTGTGTTACTGTCGATTTCCTCTTTTATAGCTGTTAGCAGTTGCCTTATGTATTGTTGTTCTCCTATGTTGGGTGCATATATATTTATAATTGTTATATCATCTTCTTGGATTGATCCCCTGATCATTATGTAGTACCCTTCCTTGTCTCTGGTAACATTATTTATTTTAAGGTCTATTTTATCTGATATGGATATTGCTACTCCAGCGCTTTGTTTTGATTTCCATTTGCATGGAATATCTTTTCCCATCCCCTCACTTTTGGTCTGAATGTGTCCCTAGGTCTGAAGTGAGTCTCTTGTAGACAGCATATATATGGGTCTTGTTTTTGTATCCATTCAGCAAGCCTGTGTCTTTTGGTTGGAGCATTTAATCCATTTATGTTTAAAGTAATTATCAATATGTATGTTCCTATGACCATTTTGTTAATTGTTTTGGGTTTGTTTTTGTAGGTCCTTTTCTTCTCTTGTGTTTCCCAC
>NC_041220.1:54898320-54922314 GCF_002837175.3 Physeter macrocephalus
TCTGAATTCTTTTTCTGGAAGGTTGCCTATCTCCACTTCATTTAGTTGTTTTTCTGGGGTTTTATCTTGTTCCTTCATCTGGTACATAGCCCTCTGCCTTTTCATCTTGTCTATCTCTCTGTGAATGCGGTTTTTGTTCCACATCCTGAAGGATTGTATTTCTTGTATCTGCTTTTTGCCCTCTGAAGCAGTTGGTTCTTTAAAGAAGATCGATAAGATTCTCATTCCCTCAGCAATACTCTAGCAGAAACACTGAGACCATGGGGATGCTTATCCATGGCATTGACCGGACAGAATGGATAATCTCTCAATAGACTTGGTTCTAGAGAGGGTCCACCGCCAGCTGCCAATTCGTTTCCTGCAGGGCCCCGGGTGGTCCAGCTACTCTCCACTAGTTTGTTTTCTATATCTGTGAGTCTGTTTCTGTTTTTTTATAGACATGTCATTGTTTTATTTTTTACATTCCACATATAAGTGATAACAGAGTATTTGTTTTTCTCTGTTTGACTTATTTCACTAAAAATAGTGCTCTCTAGGTCCATCCACTTTGTTGCAAATGGCAGAATTTCCAGAATTTCATCCTTTTTTATGGCTCAATAATATTCCATTATATATATTTATATATGTATATATATATATCCATCCACTTTGTTGCAAATGGCAGAATTTCCAGAATTTCATCCTTTTTTATGGCTCAATAATATTCCATTATATATATTTATATATGTATATGTATATACATATACACATATATATATACACACATATATATGTGTGTGTATATATTTATATATAAAATCTGTATCCATTCATCTGTTGATGAACACTTAGATTACTTCCATCTCTTGTCTATTGTAAATAATGCTGCTATGAACACTGATATGCATGTATCTTTTGGAATTTATGTTTTCATCTTCTTTAGCTGTATAACCAGCAGTGGAATTGCTTGTCTGATCACCTTTTTTTAAATTCTCCAACTTGTCTTGTATGTGGACACTACTTTCCAGGAGTGGGGAAGAATATGATGTGGATCATATTTTGCTGAGAGTTTAATGCTTTTAAAAGACCTAAATTTTGTTTTAAAAATCTGAAAATTCAGGGAATAAAATGTACAATGTCAGGCCAAGGAAAAATTTCATGTATAAACTAGACCTGGTTCCAGAACCTGCAGAGCTAACAATCAAACATCTGTTACAGTCATTGGCACAGATTGAATTTTCTATGCTTAAGTCCCGTGTAGTGGTTAAGAACCATCATGATTTAGTGTCTATACTCAAGATATGGTCCCTGGAATCTCAGGCCTCACCTTAGACACATAGCACTACTGAGTCAAAATATGTATTTTCACAAGATCCTGAGGTGATTCAAATGCACAAAAACCAAACTCATAGAAATAGAGAACAGATTTGTGGCTGCCAGTGGCAGGGGTTGCAGGGTGGGGCGGAGAGTGGTCAAAAGAGACAAACTTCCAGTTATAAAATAAACAAGTCCCAAGGACATTATGTATGGCATTGTTACTATAGTTAATGATACTATATTTTATACTTGATGGACCTAGAGACTGTCATACGGAGTGAAGGAAGTCAGAAAGAGAAAAACAAATACCGTATGCCAACACATATATATGGAATCTAAAAAAAAAGAAAAACTGTTCTGAAGAACCTAGGGTCAGGACAGGAATAAAGATGCAGACGTAGAGAATGGACTTGAGGACAAGGGGTGGGGGAAGGGTAAGCTGTGACAAAGTGAGAGAGTGGCACTGACATATATACACTACCAAATGTAAAATAGATAGCAAGTGGGAAGCAGCCGCATAGCACAGGGAGATCAGCTCGGTGCTTTGTGACCACCTAGAGGGATGAGATAGGGAGGGTGGGAGGGAGATGCAAGAGGGAGGGGATATGGGGATGTATGTATACGTATAGCTGATTCACTATGTTATAAAGCAGAAACTAACACACCATTGTAAAGCAATTATACTCCAATAAAGACGTAAAAAAAAAAAGCAAATTGCAACAATGTTAGATTGTGGATGTTAACAAGTAATTGTGGTAATCATTTTACAATATATACAAATATCACACCATTAGGTATACCTTAAACTAATACAATGTTTTATGTCAATTATGTCTCAATAAAACTGAGAAAAAAGGAAAGTTTGAGAACCAGGGAGACCGGGAGTCAAGCTGGCTGGGGTTTAAATGCTAGTCTCACTTCTTATTACCTAGGTGGCCTTGTCCACCTTAACCTTTCTAAATTTTGGATTCATATCCTTTCTCTTTTGTTTTAAAGTTGGGGATTTTAAAGCCTTTGAAAATGGTTGTGATGGCTTTCAAAAGCACATACTGGGGAATATGTGCAGGTGTTGACAATGATCAAGTCTGTTGGAAAGATTAAAAAAGATAACGTATAAATCTATTAACACATGCTGTATGTTGGTTTACAGTATGTGCGCAATACACAATAGTTAAACTTCTCTTGTTTGCTAAATAAATTAAAATTAACTATCAATTTAACTAATTTAGATAGAGTTGAATAGGGTTAGCAGAGACTGGATGGGTAGTACTTTTTACCTCAGCTGTTGAGTAAGCCGCTGGAAGATGTACCATACAACACATACAATTATTTTCTTAACTAAATTTTCCCAAAGATGGTGCCAGCAGCCTCTTTAGAGAAATTTTGTCAGGTATCTTCACACTATTCTATTCCTTGAACCTAGTAAAGGTAGACTAAGGGAATTAGATGAAATAGGAAATCAAAGTTGCTTCTAGTTGAACCATTTGTTCTGGCTTTATCCTACGTTGGAGCGAGAGCAGACTAAGGTGGCCTGGAGTGTTTGTTTGCATTTTCCAATGCAGTTGTCCTGGGTCATGAGTGCCAGCACAACCCATTCTTACGTAAGATGGGCCATTTGACACCCATGAAAGGCTTATGAGTGTCTCCCTCTTTGCATTAGAATGTATTGTACAATAGAGCCTGAAAGATTGCTGCATTAAAAAAACAACTAAACTAATTCAACTAAAAATTATTTATCGAGCACTTATAGTTCCTGTCTGCCAGGTTCTGGGGAAAGAAAGATGAATAAGACCAGGTACTCTACCATTAGGAACTCATAATCTAGTGTGTTACATGAGACAGAACTTTTGAGTCTGTGGATAAAAAAGTCTACCTTCTAACAAAACTCCTGTTTCAAAATGCAAATTGGCTACTAAAACTACAACACAGCCTCACCCTTCTTATACTGCATCCTCCATGCTGCTCCCAGAAAGGGCCTTGTTCAAAAACAATTCTGAAACAGTCATTAGACTATTTCCTCAGCTTGGATTGCTCATCATTACCATAACACTGTGTATAAAGACCCCACTTCTCCTCACAGGCTTGATTCCTGCACTTAACCCACTCAATGTATTCTCCATCCACTCCAAGACTTTCCAAGTACTTCCATTGCCCTGAGAGATGTTTCCTGCCCCTGACCTCTTCTCTTTTTGGTAAGCTTTTCAGCATCCTTCAAAATTGAGCTCAAATATCACTTTCTTAAAAAGTCTCTTTGGATTTCCCTGGTGGCGCAGTGGTTAAGAATCTGCCTGCCAATGCAGGCGACATGGGTTCGAGCCCTGGTCCGGGAAGATCCCACATGCTGCGGAGCAACTAAGCCCGTGCTCCACAACTACTGAGTCTGTGCTCTAGAGCCTGCGAGCCACAACTACTCAGCCCTTATGCCACAACTACTGAAGCCTGTGCGCCTAGAGCCCGTACTCCGCAACAAGAGAAGACACCGTAATAAGAAGCCCGCGCACCGCAACAAAGAGTAACCCCCTCTCGCCGCAACTAGAGAAAGCTCGGGTGCATGAACAAAGACCCAATGCAGCTGAAAAAAAAAAAAATCTCTTTGCTCTTCTTCATTTTCCTTGGAAGACTTAGGCTCCTGTTTGTTTGTGGTCCTATTCCATTTTGTATATTTCTATTCCCAGGATACTTTGTACAATGTTCTGCAGTTATCTCTTTCCCAGATTTTCTCTCCATCTAAAATATATGTATCACTCAATTTTGTATGTCTAGCAACTGGTAATGCTGCTGGCACACAGTTGGTGCTCCATAAAAGTTTGTTAAATGGATAACCAGAGATTAACTATATAGGGTATTTGCTTGATATAGTTCGACACTTATTGTAACCCCCAAACACAAAGCAGGTTGAATTTATATAAGTGAGGAAGTTACTGACCTCAGCACAAAGGAAGTCTGAATATTTTATTTGGGTATGATCAGTGATTGTTAAACATGTTAACTGATGAAATGTTATTATTTGATAAATAGTCTACCTTGGCTCAATAATATACTTTTATACCTTTCAAAGACTCTTTTGGACCAGTCTGCAATGTCACACATCATAGCAGGGGAAATAGAGGGAATGGTTTCCTGATTTTTCTTCTAAAGTATATTGAATTTCTGACACACAGCGAACTCAAAGAGTAGCAATATTTTTTGATTTATAAGAATTTTCAGAGGGAACTACTGATCACAATCCAGAAAGCACAGCATCATTTTTTTTTTTTTTTTTGTGGTATGCGGGCCTCCCTCTGTTGTGGCCTCTCCCGTTGCGGAGCACAGGCTCCAGACGCGCAGGCTCAGCGGCCATGGCTCACGGGCCCAGCCGCTCCGCGGTATGTGGGATCCTCCCAGACCGGGGCGCGAACCCGGTTACCCTGCATCGGCAGGCGGACGCGCAACCACTGCGCCACCAGGGAAGCCCCAGCACAGCATCATTTAACTTGGCACCCAAAATATAATTTTCCCTTTTGAAGGTCAATTAGATTTCAGGTGAAAAATCAACCAGAAACACACCTGGTGAACAAAATGGGTTATCAATCTAAAAAAATAATACCATCTTGCATTTTTAAAAGCCTCTAACATGACTAAAAAAGTAATGAAATCAACCTCATTGAGTGGTTTGTGACCTAGTTCTAAACTAGGTTTGAAGACAAACACATGTCAGTGTCTTTTTTTAAAATGTGGTCAACTTGGCTGGGAAGATGCTCATTTAGATTTATATTTTGTATCAGTTATTTATTCAGTTTGTTTATCTAGCTCATATTTCATCCAACAAATACTACACAAGTGCACACCATGTACCAACCATGATCTAGTCACTAGGACTACAGCAGTAAACAAAGTTGGTGTACCCAGGGAACTGATCATCTGGTGCATGGAGACAGGGATCAGAGTACAAAACAAGGATGTGATTTGAAAAACGGTTATAATTGCAAATCAAGGCAAGGGGAGAGAGAGTGATTAGAGGACCTCTGTGATCAGGTGGCACTAGGGGGTCTGGGTGAAGGAGCCAGCTTTGTGGACTTCCGGAGGAAGAGTCTTCTAGGCAGAAGGGATATGAAGAACCAGGGAGCTAGTCAGGAGTCAGCTTGGGGTATAGGAGCAAGAAGGCCTTTGTGACTGGAGTAAAGTGCTTGAAGGGAAGGAGTAGGAAATGAGGAACCGCGGGGGTCTGATTATGCGGTGTCTTATTTTGGATTCTTTTCTGAGTGAAGGGGGAAGTCATTGGAGGGTTTTTAGTAGAGAAGTGACATGACCTGACTTTTGTTCCAAGCATCATCATGGCTGCTGTGCACCTAATAGGTGGTGGAGGAGGGGCTAAAAATGTCCAGGAGGAGTCCCCACTAGGGAGGGTCCATGAAATGCCATGCTAAACTG
The DNA here is from genome assembly GCF_002837175.3 of Physeter macrocephalus. NCBI lineage: Eukaryota > Metazoa > Chordata > Mammalia > Artiodactyla > Physeteridae > Physeter > Physeter macrocephalus. The sequence goes on from NC_041220.1 coordinate 54,904,027, forward strand.
TGCACACACCTGTATGTGTGAAAACGCATGGATCTTTCGTTTCATGGAGGGCAAAGGTTATTTCTTATGCCAGCTTCTCAGGAGTATCTGTGGCCCTAAAGCACTGCGGCTGTAAAGGAACAGTGGTAGCCACATTCAGTTGAGAAATGATGGTGGTTCCAACTAGAGAGGGAGCAACAATGTAGGTGACAACATGTAGTTGGAATTATTCAGGATATACTTAATTTATAGTCATCCTTAATGTGTATAAGCAGTGGGTCCCTCTAAAATAAGCATTTATTTCCCAGTTGGATTTAGTTACTTTAATTTCTTAATAATTTGGAGTGACTTGAAGTGAAAGTTCGACTTGGGTCCACCTTTGCCACTGGCAACCTGCGTGGCCTTAACATCTATTGACATAAACTTGCTTATCTCTAAACTAGATTGCTATGAGGATCGTATGTAACTTGGGGGTAAGTGTGTTTTGTAGGTTAGAGAAGTTGTTTAGTACAGAGGCTGAATGCAGTGCTGAAAGCACTGGAATCACACAGTTCCTCCTTCTTTGTAGTAGTGCCTCCAATATTTACTATGTGTGCAACCTTTTGAAAGTTGTTTAACAGCCCTCTGGGCTTTATTTCCTCATTTTTTTAAATTAAAGTATAGTTGATTTACAAGGTTGTGTTAATTTCTGCTGTACAGCAAAGTGATTCCATTATACACATAAATACATTCTTATTTTAATATCCTTTTCCAGTATGGTTTATCATAGGATACTGAATATAGTTCTCTGTGCTATACAGTAGGACCGTGTTGTTTATCCATTCTATATATAATAGCTTACATCTGCTAACCCCAACTTCCCACTCCATCCTTCCCCTAACCCCCTCCCCCTTGGCAACAACAAGTCTGTTCTCTATGCCCAAAAGTCTGTTTCTGTTTCATAGATAGGTTCTATTTCTTCATTTAAAATAAGGATATTAATTTACCTCAGAGGGATTCTGTGAGAATGCAATAAGATAATCCTGTTTTTTTTTATAGTGTCTGGTATATAGCGAGCATTCAGTAAAGTATAGTATTTTATTCAATTGTTAGCTACTATGATTTCATAGTTTGGATAAAACATCTCTAAGAGCTAATCAACAACAATGCCAAAAGTGTCTCTCTAATAAGGGGACTTGCTATAAGTAATATAATGGAATTAATATTGTCTTATTTAGTTGAAGATGTTATTGCTTAGTAGGATGTTACATTTAAATTATTTTTCCATGGTAGATAATTTCTGAGCTCCATGGTTATTGTCTGTGCACAACTGTCACTTTGGGATAGGTGGGGTCTCTTAAATATTCAGAAGAGTAACTTGGTTAGAAATATGCATAACTTCAAGAGACCTGCAAAATGCCTAGACCATTTCCATTGATGTTTTTTCTTACTAGACACGAGACCCCCTGAATTGTTAGGAATGCTTTTCAACTACATTTGAGACCACCCAAAAGTTTTCAGACAAATTTCCTCCATAAAACAACCTTTCTAATTTTAGCCAAATTAAAAATTACAAAGAGGGACCTTTCTGTGATTTGGGGCCCATGTTCTGCTGGTGTGCTCAGGATACACTTACTGACTTTCTGACAGACCACTGAACCATCATTTAAGCACAGTGATTACAAGGGAGAACTCAGGGCTTACTCCCCAGGTTTACTTGAGTGATGTATGTTTTGAAACCCCCTACCCACAAATTAGTTCCTTGACTTTGTAAAACTGAAGGCACAGTCAGGAAATCTTGGTCAAAAATTCTACTGTTGGAATAGAATTTAATGCTGTTTTGACATTTTGAGAGATGTGCTCAGTGTTGGTGAAATATTAGGGATTCATGAGGTATTTGAGAAGACATTCAATTCAGCACTTTGGGGACCTTCTGGAAAAAGCTATATATAAGCCAGTCATGACCATTTGACGCTCCCTCTTGGTTAAGTATAGCATAGCCACACATGGTGCTCTTCCCTGAGACATCTGAACAGAAGGACCACTTTTCAAAGAGACCAGCAGGCTGCTGCTGTCAGCTCTCAGGGATTCTGCCCCAGCACTGAAGAGCTGGGATTTGCAGGCTTATTTTTGATCACTGTTTTCATCCCTTGAATTTTTAAAAAAGGGCCTTGAAAACTACCATTTCTTGAACTCTTACTAGCTGCCAGATGCTTTACATACAATGATACATAATATAAAATCTTGTGAGTTGGTGTTATTAGCGTCCTCAGATGAGGAAACTGAAATGCTGGGAGAAAGAATACAGGTCTCCCCTGCTTTTTCAAAGTTCATTTTATGCCACTTCACTTTTATGAAAGACCTATCTCAGTTCCCATTTTTGCTAACTGAAAGAAATCCGAAGAGGATTTTCGCTTTTACAAAAAAAGGCGAAGAAACAAAAATAGCATTCAGCGAAGGTTCTGCAGCAGCCTATAAAGCCAGCCACGTCTGAGTAGAGACAGAGGTTACCATCATTCCCCTTCCCTGGGAACTACACTTAGCATCTCAGCATCAGGCCACCATTGCTTTGAACTGTGTTTGAGAGAATCTGCGTTTTATCTCGATTGATTCTGTGCATCTGTTAGCAAGATGTGTCCTAAGGTAATTGCTTCCTAGCTTACGAGAGATTTCATAGGAACACTCTAGTTTCAGAGAGCAGGAAAACCTGTACTCTGAAGTTTTGCAGGTAATAAGAAGAACTAGAACTTGAACACAGTTTTGTGTGATTCTATCACAGTGTTTAATAATACAACACACCTTTTTTACACCACGGAGAGTGAGCAGTGAATGATTCCATTTATATATCCATATATTATCAGGAAGTTTTAATGTTGACCTTTAGATTTCAGGCTGAAATTTAATTCATTCCTTTATATGGCTGATTTCACATAAGCTTTGACCTTTTACTCCACGGTGGAATTGTGGTACAAACATTTTCTAAGAAGCAGTAGTCTTAGTTTCTTCTAGGACATTATTTAGGAAGGAACAAGATTGAAAGAAGGAAGTTCACCTTTTTTCCTGCAAGAACTGGAGGAGCTCTGCAGTGATCCTACCCCCTGTGAATAATCTTGTGAGGAAGTGTGCCCAGTGGAAAAATGGAAGGATTTTGTTAACTTTATGTTCTAAGGACTGGTCATTATTATAAAAGCACAGAGATGAGCATTAAGAAAATGACTCCTTGGCAAACGAAAATAAAAAGAAAATTGTGAATATGAGCAGAACATTCCTTTAGACACCATGTAAATAAGCCAAAGTAAAAATAAATCTAATGCCTATTTTAGAGGAATAAAAGCAGGTATGTTAGGCCTGCTGCCTTGTAACCCAAGCCATGGCTCAGGAGGAAACAAAAAGTGAAACACATAATCACAGTACAACAAAGTAATCATTTTGTAGTAACAAGATGGATCTCCAAGTCCTAACCTGCTCTCCAACTACGCTGTCTAAGACATTTAATATTTAAAAACCCTGCATGTCTGGGATCCCTCCTGTATGAAGGACCACCGAGGTCACCCAACTTTAGGTATATCATCATAAAGGCTGAGGGAGGCACCTGGGAGCCACGGTCACTCATGCCATCCTGTATCCTTAAGGTTTGCTGATCGAGGAGCAAAACCAGGTCAAAGTAACCTCAGCTGAGTACAGTTTTTCATTCTGTCTGACACTTGAACTTGGATTGGCTTCTTTTGTCTGATCTAGTTCACGGGAGTACAACCAAAGTTGTTAAAAGTATATCAAGTAAACTGGGGAAAAGACTGAGCTGAGCAGGGCTTGACATTGCTTCCGTGCAGTGCTAAAAACTGTTCTACCAGTACTGTGCGTGACTCACAGTGAGGTGGAAGTAAGGTTAGGTGGAATACCAAAGTTCTTATTGTTTTGGGGGAAAATCCAATTTTTTCTCTCTCCATCCAACCATTCATTCATCCATGTAGTCATTCATTCATTTACTGATTAAAAACAAGATTACATATTTAAATATACCAATTCTTAAGGAGATAGAGAAATGTATAGAGTCTTTGCTCTAATAATCTGGATAATACAGTTGGAAATGTAACACATACTCACAAGACTGATGAAAGAAAAGTCATTGATTGTGTTAGTTATGTGATGATTAATGACTAAAAGGATTGCTGTTTTGGTAGAGTGGTGGAGTTATAGAAAAAAGAGGATGATAAAGAGTGGTTTCCTCCAATGCTGTTCTGGTGTCTAGGAATGGAAACAAAAGAGTAAATGATAGAATAATCAAGGGTGGCCACTAGCCTTCTGGAGAGGGTGGAAAATTTTTAAATGTAGTGGAGAATCATGGCATCCTGACTGAATATGAGTGTAATGTAGGTGAATTGGGAAGGGGCCAAGAACTGGAGTAACAATTAAGGCAGAACTTCCAGTTGAGGGCTTGTGAAAAACTGGGTGAAGAGGTTAAAGTTACAAAGCACGTAGATCAATCATAGACTTTCTGGAATGTTTTTGATATGAATTGAGGTGGAGGTCAATGAACTGAGAAGTTAAGTGGTCCATAGTATTATCTGTTTGGATGTAGAATCCATTGGATTGAAGGCAGAATAGAATGAAAAATCATAACTGTGAGTTATGTGAGTTGTTTTGGAAGGTATCTATAACTTCATGGGGATATAGGGCAACACTAGTAAGGGTTGAAAAAAGGTGGTGTAGACAGATCTAGAAAGAGAGGAGCCATTTAATTGTTTAGAAGCAGCAACTGGGAAAAAGGAAAATATCTACATGGCCCTCCACTTCCAAAGTTTAGGAGAATGAGGAAAGGTTGGGGTTCCATGGAAGAAATGAATGGATGCGTCATGCTTTTAGAGGAGTAGCAGATTATGCGTCCAGAAGACAGAGGGAAAGGTGATTACTTTCTGTGTCAAATAATGTTCCCTGTGCACAAAAGAAGCAAAATTTCTTTCTTTTTAAATATCAACAGAAGTCTATAACATGGTTGTTACCATTTGGTAAACATGAGATTCTATGGCATCATTTGCTCATCAATTAAAATCATTAGAAAATATTTCTGATTCTTTATTTGAAAATCTGAGTGCCATGATTTATTTTCTGTAGTGTGAATCCATGACTCTCTGCTTCTCATGCTTTTCTGTAACATACCATCCTGAAGTTTAAATGGCATTGCATTAATAGCATTCAGTAGCATATCTGATTATCACCCCCCCAAAAAATAATTGCCCCAGAAATTCTCACAATTTTCTGGGATATTCTAGGAAATGTCTCCAATGTTCCCATTGACAAGTCCTTTTAGCCTCCAACACAAGGTCACTCACTTGTGGGTGGAAATTATCAGTGCCCTTAACCATAGGATCTAAGAAACTATGGGGGATCAAACTATGCCTTCAGTGATACCAAGATTTATGTCTGGGTTGAGTTTTTGTTCTGGTTGGGGCCACCATCCTAGACCACATTTTATTGTAGAGACAAGGGAAGGGCTGGAACCCTGGCCATCCTATCAGGCTCAGAGCCCCGAACTAAGTAGCTGTAAGCAATATATAGTTATAGTCACTCTTCTGTATAAGTTTGAGGCTGTAGCTTCCACATGAGTCCGCTTCTGTGAAGTCATTAAAACCCAGGATGCTTGCCGTAGCACTCTCCCATGGAAGACGAGCTAATAAGCAAAATTTACCAAAAGCACAGAGATAATAAATACTATGAGTAAGTAGTATAAATAGCTTACACTTGAGGAAATAGTAACCACAACCATAATAATGACCACAATAGAAGCTAGTTATGAGCACTAATTATGTACCAAGCATAATTAGTGTGTATATCTATCTATCTCTCTATATATATCTCATTATTGTCCTAACAATCTTATGAGATAGATACTATTACTATTACTTTCACTCTCTTATGGGTGAGGAAACTGAAAGACAGAGATATTAAGTAACTACTCAAGAGGAGAAAAGTTCTAATCTATGGAACCAGAATTAGAGGTCAGCATCCAAGTCCAGTATTCATATTTTAGCTACTGTGCTCTATTGCAATCTGAAAGGCCTTCAGTTTACATGTAATTAGTATACATATTATTACATATATTATTATCCTAAATAGATAAAAGAGTAAGAGAACAAATAAAATAATAAAAATTATTTAGGTTGTTATAGAAAAAAATCATTAGAAAACATGGACATTAAAAATATGGTTTTGAAATAAAATTTCCAAATAATGAGCCAAATGGAGCATTGAACACAACTGAGGTCTGAATTGTTGAACTGAAAAATTAAGTTGAGGAAATGCCCCAGAATTCAGTATAAAAAATAAAAGTATAGAAATAATAAAAATATTAAGAGAAACATAAATAGAAGAGATCCAGAAGCTCCATCATAAGCCTGATAAGAGCTATAGAAGGAGAGAATAAGGAGAGTGGTGGTAAACTAATATTTTGAGACATGATAACTGAAAACTTACTAGAATTAATAAAATATGAGTCTTCAACTTGAATAAAATATCTTAGAATGTTGAATATGCTTAAAAAGAAAAAAAATAACCACCAAAACCCCTCACACCAAGGCACATTATAGTCAAAGAAAGTGTAGAATCGATGACAGAGAGAAAATTCTAAAGCATAATAGAAAGAATGAGTTTTTCTTTTTTTTTTAATTAGTAGTGATGCAATTCAGAAGAAAGTGAAAATGAACTTCCAAAGTTCCAAGTAAAAATATCTTTAAAAGTAGAATTTTACACTCAAACTCTAATTCAAGAACCCAGATGAAATAAAGACATTTTCTGTTGTATAAATCAGACTCTTGCTGCTTATATTCCAGCAAGGAGGAAAGTAAAATGAAAAGTAAGTTGGGGGTTGAAAGAAGCAAGTGTGAACAACAAAAATTAGTAACACCTGTTGGTAAATACCAGTGAGTATTGATTCTTAAAATACCATAGTAATAATGATAAGTTTATGTGCTCAAAAATAAGCTGTAATCAAAATTCCTGACAGTAAATATTGGAAAAAATACGGAGGACAGTTAAAGCAGAGGAACTTGTCATATTTGTGAAAGGACCAGAGATGGAGATTAATTTTCAACTTTTCTAGAAAAAGATAAATTTAAATATGGTGTTCAAGCATCATTTGTATAATTTAAAAATATAAATGTGTGTGTACGTCCATCTAAAAGGATATCATTTCTCTTAATCTTCCCGGACTGGGGCACGAACCCGTGTCCCCTGCATCGGCAGGCGGACGCGCAACCACTGTGCCACCAGGGAAGCCCTCTCTTAATCTTTTAAAATTCCTCATAAGATAAAAAAAGCAAAAGTAAAACAATAACAAAAATAAAATAACCCCCCAGTGATTAGTTATTAAGTCTGAAACTAGGCCAAACTTAGCATCTCATATATAGTCTATATAAAATTTAGAGGCATTCATTATCACTTTACCCTGACATGGCCAGATTCTTGTTCTGGCTAATAAAATTATAACTTTGAAAAAAAAAAACCCAAATCCTGGGTTAGAGAATATATCAATAAATTAATTCACTAGATGATTTATGAGTATGCTTTGACCATTAAATATCTAGGAAATATCTATCGTTTATTGACTTAGAAATATCCTATACCTAGGAAAAGTTAAATATTTCCTTCAATTATTTGATTGGCTTTTGATTGTTTCATTTGCTTGGGTGATTTACTTTTTGTAAGTTTTGTTTTCCATTGTCCCCACTACTGCTGAGACTGGAAGAGAAGAGATTCTAAGCACATAGGGAACCTGTATTATGAACTTTGTTGACAAGTCATTCTGGATCAGATGATCAAATAAATGAATTTGGTTTAATTCTAAGAGATTATTTGGGGGTCTTGGATTGAGATGTCACAAGTTTAAAAGTGAAAAAATAATGTCTATTTTTATCCAAGGTTTATATACAAATTAGAGTCCAATGATAACAAAAATATGTATGGTCCTAGATCAGGGCAGTTGCCATGCCAGTATCTCATTCACAGATATTTACAAAGTGAACATTAGAAAACTCTGCTATTTCCATAAGGTTTCCTAAAATCAAAAACTTTGGATTGCCAGAGTATTGAGAGCTTGACACACAGCACATGCTGCCTTTTTTGAACACTCTATACTTAGTTTTAGATGATTTAATTCAGGATTATGAACTAAAGGAATAAGCTGAAGAAACAGCACCACACAAATGTATGACTAGAATCATTTGGAGTGATTGATCACAGACAAATTCTACAAGCTGGCTAATGTCCTTCAATGAAATGAACATTGCTCAGATTAATAAATAATGTGCAAGGTCTCAACAACCCCTGATGAAAATACTAGTCAATAGTTTAATAATTAAACTAGAAAGAGAGCAGATGATACGGACACAATAAATAATTTGTCTATAGTCTTTCAGACAGATACTAGCTCATAGCCAGGTAATGATACTTCCACAGACAATGGGATGAACCTCCAATACAATGCCAGGTACTGTTCTGGTAAAGTTCACCTGCATTGTAGAAAAGTGTCCTTGGATAAGTTATCTAACCTCTTTGCACTCTAGTTTCCTCATCTGTTGTAAGAGGAAGTAGAATATCGCCTCCTGGAACTGTTGCAAGTCTTAATGAAATTATAATTGTGCTTTGAAATTAATATCACTTGATAAATAGTAGCTGTTACTATTGCAATAGTTATTAGTTCCCATCCAAAACTATACAGGACTTACTCAATAAGATATTTAGAAAGAAATCATAAAGCTCAAGTGAAGAGAAATCTCAGAAAGATAAACACATTTAACTGTAAACTTACAAATGCTAAGCTGATTCAAAGAGAATTTAAAAGGTAGCAAGATAACTATTTGGAGGTTTGCCTTCTCTAGAATAGAAAGAGTATGAAAGGCATTATGAAGCAAATGACTACTTTGTAGAGGGTATTTGGTATTATTTTTGTCTTGTGATGTGAATACCTTATGACATTCTTATTATTTTTTAACATTTACGTTATTTTATCAGAAATATTTTTCTCCATTTAAACATATAACATCTTAATGTTTTGCTTCAATTTTTTTTTTTTTTTTTTTTTTTTTTTTCAGTACGCGGCACTGCTGTGGCCTCTCCCATTGCAGAGCACAGGCTCCGGACGCGCAGGCCCAGGGGCCATGGCTCACGGGCCCAGCCGCTCCGCGGCATGTGGGATCCTCCCAGACCGGGGCACGAACCCGTGTCCCCTGCATCGGCAGGCGGACTCTCAACCACTGCGCCACAGGGAAGCCCTGCTTCAATTTTTAACATGACTCTTACTACATCCAAAAAACAATATTTCCAGCCAAGTAAGTCAATGAGAAAATAGAGTATGCACAGTACAAATTTACTTTGAACAGATTTTGCTAGACTACATCTCTTCCACTAGGTGAGCAGCTCTGTGACTACAAAAGTACTTGTACAAAAGTACGTTCCCTATATCAGGGAGTCTCTTTCTTTGCATAAGAAGTTTTAGGCAGAAAAAAGGACTGTGACTTAACATCTGTGCTCCCGTGCTATTGTTTTTTGTGTCTGTGAAAGGGGACACTTTTAAAATGTATGTTAGCCATTCTTTGTCAGCACCTGAACTCTCAAGAAAAAAATAAATAAAATAAAAGCCCCTGCCCTCTACCACATGGGTTGGAATAGACTGTCTGCTCAGAGCATCAGTGCTGTCAGTGCCAGTCTTAGGATTTCGATTCATTTTCTACACGGGGAAGAGATGATTTAACCATGAAGAGCATGTCTCCTATGCTGGTGGGTGATGGATGAAGAGGGACCCTGGAAATAAGACGCCTCACTCTTTTTTCCCAAACGGTGGCAGCTTCCTCTTCTTTTTGTTTAATGATCTTGAAATATTTTGTTACAACAGACTTAGTACAGTACCTTGTATGCGGTGATTTCTCAACAGTATCTGGAGAGTGAAGTATTAAATAAACGCATAGGCTAATTGATTAGCTAATGGATAAACCATATGTCTTATTTCCACTGAATAATCTTAGGATGGAAATAATAAACTAGCTAATAGTAATGACAGTACTTATTTGTTGAATTTTTACTAATGTTCTAGGCTCTATACTAAGTTTCAAGTGCATTTTCACCTTTAGTTCTCCGCAGAACCCTATGAAGTTGCTACTATTTTTAACTTCCACATTTCAAAGGAGAAAGCTGAGATTCATAAAGTTTAAGAACACTGCCAAAGACTGATCATCTAACTTGCGGCAAGGCCAGGTTAAACCTTGCTGTGTCTTACTGCTAAGTGTTTGATTGTAACTAATGCCTAATGCTGCCCTCCCAACTCTTGAAATCAGGCATAGAGCAATAAGCAGGGCATGGTCACCTCAGAGGCTCAGATAACTTAATTAGAATCACCTCTGACTGCTTGCCATACTTGTTGACTTAGCCTGGTATTATAATTCCAGAAGAAATCACATTGCTAGTACTGTTACCTCTGATTTTGTTCCTAAAGCCCTGGTAGAACAATGAGGAGCTTCACTTCTGTTTCTACAACATTTGGAGTGGAAGGAAAATACAGGATATACAACAGGGAGGGAATACAGTTTGTTATGTTCCACATGCTCTTCAGTGGCTCTGGCTTATAGGGGAGGATTAAGCTCACCTTAAATTAGAAACTTTAACCTTATCTTAATGGATGGATCCCAAAGTCCTAGCAGGTGCACCATGATTCAGAGTCTAGGCTTGTTTGATCTCAATGCCAATTCTTGATTCCTTTAATGGAGTTAGGGAAAGGGAAGACAACCAGGGAATAGAGTCAGTGCACAGACTGGTGAGCAAGTAGGTAGCTCTTCCCAAATTCGTTCTTGTAGCTTCTGAAGGTCGGAAGGGAAAGATTTCTCCAAAATAATTTCAGACCCTGGGGTATTCTGCAGATGGCCTTGTTAGTACTACACCTATTTGACTGAACATTAGTTGTCTATTTTCTTTAGAGCACACCATATGGGCTAATTATTTTGCTGTTGTTTCCTTTTGATTCTTCTCAGACACTGAAAACAAGTAAAACATCCATTTAAGAAAAAGTAAATGACTTAAGACTGTGGCCCATCATTCTCACAGTTACGAAGGAGTAACATTTTAAATTTCTTGACAATAAAGATGGAGATAAAAACAGAACATGAAAGTGGAACCTGGAACAAAGCAACTTATTATACTACATTTTCTCTATATTAAACCATAAATGCTACTTTCAACTGTAGTCCCTAATTTTCTTAAGCTTCTTAGCAGAAACCAAATCTCTTGGCATCTCATTTGGCATGTGTATTTCTAGATAAAAGACACAAAGGAGGCTGATCTTCAAAGACTTTATTTTTTTCTAAAAATGGCATCCTTCATTGCCCTTTTTATATGGGGTGAATAAAAGTGACTCTATTTTCAGCACATACGGTTTCCTTGGTACAGAATTATCCTGTGACACAAAAGATGAAAGTACATAATACTTGAAAATAATAAGCAATAACAGACTTTCTGGCACGAAATTAATGGCCTCATTCTTCTGTGGCTCCACTAATCCGATGACTCAAAAAACTCAGAGCATAGAAAAGAATGAAATGCCTCTGTTGTCCAGTTTGAACAAACCCAGCTTCTAAAGGGCTAGGAGCAGATAGCATCAAAGGTAATCCAAATGATTCTATAAGGACCATGAAAGAGCCTTCCATTTAACCTTGAAAACAGCAGCACCTCCCAAGGAAGTGGGACAACACTTTAAAGAGATAGGCTCTTAACCCACGGAGCAGTCCCTAAGGATAGGAATAGCTACCATTTATTGAGTGCTCACTATATGACAGGCCCTTTGCTATGCATTTTAAATGCATTTCTCATTTCATTATATCAGCAATCATGCCCCGTTGGACTATTATGATCCTGTTAAAGAAACTGTGGCATAGACAAGTTAATTGACATGTCCAAGGTCATATACCTGACATATTGGAGAATTACATGATTATATCCAAGGACTGCTTGCCTTCAATATCCATGCTTTTAATCTCTACGAATAATGTTTCCCTTAGCTCTATAGTAATGTGGAGCTATAATGAACCTAATAATCCACTTAATCAACCTCACACTCGGGGCTGGAATCCCATTTGTAGCATCTTTGACGTGTATTTGTACTCATCCAACCTCTGTCTAAACATTTTTAGTAATGGAGAAGCTGGTGTGAGAGAAGGGCAAGAGAAAAACAAAACAAAACAAGCAAATAAATAACAAACACTGTTCATCTCACTTCACACACATTCATTCATACAAAAATCTGAAAGAGGTACCACTACAGACATTTTATAAATGAGGAAGTTGAGAGGTTCAGAGAGGTTGGGTAACCGGTCCTAAGGCATGCAATCAGTAAATGGTGGCATTGTTCTTCTGATTCTAAAGCTCAAGTTCTTTTTCCACCAGCCTACTTATTTTTGGAGAGATACTAGTAGCAAGGCATTAATTCCATTTTTGAATGTAAGATAAATGTTTATGGTGAACTTTTTTCACATTAGGTTCACAAAAGTAGGCAAATGGAACCGATATGTTCCTTGAAAGTTTCGCATGTTAGCCCTTGATCTTCTGTTGGAAGCAACACAGTGTAAGTCTAAGCTTTCTTTTAAATAGCAGATTTTCAAATACTTCAGGTGGGTTATCATATTTCTCCCCTATTTAGGCTTGTTTTCAGCCTAGGTAAAATGATATCCCTCCCTAGCTCCTTCTACATTTTCCTTCTGTTTTCTTCAAATATTATTTAAAACCATAGTTTCTGTGGTCTTACATTTTAAAACACAAGCAACTATATTGGCATCTCATCTGTGGTTTTAAAGATAAAAAGTTCTAAGAGTGATAATCTTCAGAGTGTTATTTTGAAGCTCATTATCTGCATAAGGACAGAGTTCCAAGGCCTTTGCCATCCTAGCTGTGTTTCTCTGGATTGTTAACGTTGCTCTCAAAGTGAGTTATCCGGGACTGAGAAAAATAGTCTAGATGAGACCTCACCTTGTGCAGAACCCTGTATTTCTGTTAGAATAGTAGCTAAGCATTTAGGCCGTGAAGTTAGATTGCTTGGCTTCAAATTTTGTCTCAGTTACTTTCCAGCTCTACAATCTTAAGTAAGTTATTTAACTTGCTGGTGCTTCAGTTTCTCCATTTTAAAAGGGAGAAAATGGGACCACCTATCTTAAGAACTTATTGTGGTAATTATATGCTACTACCACATGGATTTATCTATTGAGTTTGTACCCGCAGACTCTGCCTTCTCTCCTATTACAATGAATGAACTGTTCATGTTCCCATCTAAAGCTAAGCTTCCAATTTTACAGTAGATGCTGTACCTCTTTGCCTATTTAAGGACATTGTCTGAGTATCTCTTTACTCTCTCTCCTGAATTATCAAATTTCCCTTCTCAAATGTATCTTTCTCAACAGCACACTGATATGTCCATTGTTTACAGTTCCACTCTTCCCTTTCTCTCCTGAATCTATCCCAGTTAGACTGCTTCCTCTACCATTGCTCCCAATTTGGTCATGACAGTCACCAATAACCCTCAGGTTATTCGACTGATTAGCAACACTTGACACAATTGATTACTCTCACCTTTTTAAAACACTCTCTTCATTCAAGGAAACCACACTTTCCCAGCTTCCTTCCTACTTTCACAGGCTGCTTCTTTTTAGTTTTCTTTTCTATTTTTCCTTTTCTTCCTTGCTCTAACTCTTGGGGGACTTCTCCTTTTTTCCTGATAGTGGGTCTCATCTCTGTTCCCTCTATGCTCATTCCCTTGGTGATATCATCGAGACACGTGACTCTAAAGGCCATCTATATACTAATGACTCTGAATCCAGATCTTCCTCCTGGATCTCAAGTTTTGCATCTAACTGCCAAGCAACATCTTCACTTGCATGTCTACAGGCATTTCAAATATAACATCCTGCAAACAGAGCTTAGTTTCTCCCCAGAAGTATTTTGTCTACAGTTCCTCCAACTGTGTTATTTCAGTTCCTCAGGTCAAAACCCACAGAATCATCACTGACTATTTTTTTCATAACCTAGATCCAAACTATGAGCAAATCTATCAGTGCACTGATTTCTACTCCTATGAGTAACTAAATGACTCTGTATGATTTGCTAATTGACTTCTCTTTAACAATTCCTAAATCACGTTCACTTTAACCATTCCAGATGGAATATAAATCTTCTTACCTGACTGGATAGAAGTCAGATAGAAGTTGAATAGTTCTTCTATCTTACTCTGGTCAGTTAATATTACATCGTCTGAGCTAAACAATGGGTATGATAAACACAAATAAGTTTGGACTCTTGAAATGATCCCATTAATGACATACAATATTATTTCACTTGTGTGCTTCCTTAGTTAAAAGCCTTTTACAACTCTCACTTGGAATATACATTTATAGCTATTTAATGAAATAGAGGAAAAATTAGTTATGTGTGTGTGTTACACCCAGTTTTGACCAACAATATTATTCACAAGTTTATTTCCCACTCTTATTTATTGCCAATAATCACCTTCAAGGAAATGATTTACCACTACTTTAAATATAACCAAGCGTTCAAATTAAACTCCTAAAGAGAAGTTGTGAAAATACTTTGAAGGCCATAGTCTTGATGGACTAAACATATAGTTTTCTAAAGGAACTACCCTGAAGAGAAAACACTCATGCACATACTTACAGACTGGTACAAGAGAAGAAATATCACCCATAATACTGTACACATTCCTCATATCTCAACATGCTTTACACTCACTCTTAGGAGGAAGCCCTCTACACATGAGCTACAGCAGAATCTTAAGCTTTAGAATTAACCTTTTTCATGTAAGTCTTTCATTTTCATACTGTTTCTAAATATTTTCATATAAAGGGTAAGCATTTTCCTTAAAATTTAGTAAACTTGACTACACAAAAACCCTACTCATGGAGATATAGTTAAGAGCAGGATTGAGGTTTAAAAGTAAATAAGTAAAATGGTAAGTGTACCATTTGCTCAGTGTATGCTAACTGTAGTATGCACTGTGCAGAAAGAAATATGAGAAATAGACTCTATTTTCAAAAAGATTATACATTTTGCAGGGAAATGAGATGAACATACGTATCTAATTGCAGAAGACATTTCAAAATTGCTCTTTTGAAAGAAGTTCCAAGTTCTGTATAATTATGGAGAAGGAGACCTATGAGGGTTAAAGTAGTTAGAGAAGATTTTAAGAAAGAGGTGACCTCTCAAACGTGTCTTGGACTATAAGCAATACACAGTTAAAAAGAAAGGGGAAGACTTTTCAGTGCTGAGTTTAAAAGAAGGGGAACATCTGACCAGAGGCTAGGAAATAAGAGTCAGTCTGGTAATTAGGGAAAGTTAAAGGAAACCCACACTCGTGGTATAAAACTTCATGGTTGGGCAAAATCTTAAATGAGGTTTTGTGGCAAGGGTAATCTAATTGTGAAGTGTCATGAATGTCTGGAGAGAAGCTTGGTGTGGTAGGTAATTGGGACTCAGTAGGGTCCTGGGCAGGAAAGTGGTGTCATAAAAAGGTGCTTTATTAAAAAAAAAATCTGCTAGTGGGCTTCAGGATAGTACTGAAAAAGAATAGAATAGAAGTAAGAGACCAGGTAAAAAATTCCGAAGTAAATAATACATGAGTGAGGTCTTTGTGAACATTCTCTTGGCTTAAGGCATTTCTGAGCAAATTCAATAAATATAATTTAAAAAATAACTTTCATAATTTTGAGTTTTATGGATTTTTTAATCTACAAGTGACTCATAGATATAATGTCACAGTTGGAGACATTTAATTAATAATTCTAATTTTGATCTCAGAGATATCTATTTTGGAGCCACTAAGCTTTGTTTTTCACATATCAAATATTTTCACAAAATGCTGAAATCTGGTAGGCCCTGGGATCTATGCCTGTGCTGCCTGAGGATAAAATATTCTGAAACCTGAAGAGATGAAGTTCCTCTTTCCCAGGATTGTCCAGTTTTTAACTGAGAGGGTAGAAATGTTCATAACACCTTAATTGGCACTTATTAATCTTCAGGATTCCACTTTAGTTACGGAAGTGTAATTATCTAGATTTTTCAAAGCAATCTGTTGTTTGGATTCTGGATGAATACATTTCTCCATCTTCAGTAATCCTTTGATGCTTAAGAAGACCAAAGAACTCTGCTTTGCACAATTTTATCCAAGTGGGAAAAAAAAAGAGTAAGAACGTGAGGATTTAATAAAAAATAACAATCTTGTTTACATTATTTGCTGTTATTATTATTGAAGTGTCTACCACTACTTTGCAAATAGAAGACAATGGAGCAGGTAGCTCTATTAGCTCCACCTCTTTGTGGTTTCATTACAAGTTGGCTTTACCTTGATAACTCCAGCCCTGTCTTTATTAACTGAGGAGAAAATGCTTAGGAAAGATAACACAAATTTTGCTAGAAGATATAGAAAAGCAAATACTAATCTGTTGGACAAAGAGCTGCTCCATGAATATAACCTAGCATGCTCTTCTCGGGGAAACAGTATTCACTGTTTCCAAAGAGGGAGGGAATAGTGGGTTGTGTAGGAAAACATTTTTTTCCCTCCAAAATGTCTTTTGTGTGTTGAGACACTCATAAGGATGAGGCATTATTTCTAGTAAATATGGTACTCGTTTTTCTATTACTTCTTTAGATGTAATGATAAAGCTAATAAAGATGTATTAGTAAAGCTAATAATACAGTATTAGCTTTACTGTAAATATACACTATCAATGCCATTGAGATTATTTGATTTGACATAAAAAGTAAGTGAATATTTTTCTAAAAGATCTAGTCCTAGAAAATATGTTCTATTTTGTTTTAATGACACATATTCTTTCAGAAATCCTCTGTGATATTTCTAATGTAAACTACTGCTTGCATAATGGTGATGACATGCTGCATCCTCCGGAAGCATCAAGCTACATTCATTGTTCCACATGTGGAAAGCCCTAACGTGATAATACTACTTAAAAATAAGAAATGGCATACCTGGCCTAGCGTTATCTCTGATAGATAAATCAAGGCAGAATTTTAGGTTTGAGAAACACACTCTTCTTCCCTTTGGTATATGAAGTGAGATGTTGAATTGCAATAGAGCCAGCTGGTGGCTTCTTGGGGTGGCTTTTTCACAATCTGAATACAGAACACTGAAAGGAAGGCTAGCTTTAACTTGGTACCTCAAGAAGTTAGTAAAGAAAACTTAGGCCTTTATTTCATGATGATCTTTATTATGTCAAAAGCATATGCCTATTTATGCGTAGATATACCACAAGTTTTATACAAGCTAAGTCAGTGCTCGCCTGGCCCTTACTTGGTGTCAGAGAATGTCATAAGCCCTTTACTGCTATTAACTTATTTAACTTTATTTTATTTGTTTTTAGTTTTTTTTTTGAATTTTTGAATTTAATTTTATATATTCATTTTTTATACAGCAGGTTCTTATTAGTTATCTGTTTTATACATATTAGTGTATATATGTCAGTCCCAATCTCCCAGTTCATCCCACCACCACCACCCCCACCCAGCTTTCCCACAATGGTGTCCATACATTTGTTCTCTACGTCTGTGTCTCCATTTCTGCCCTGCAAACCAGTTCATCTGTACCATTTTTCTAGATTCCACATATACATGTTAATATACGATATTTGTTTTTCTCTTTCTGACTTACTTCACTCTGTATGACAGTGTCTGGATACATCCACTTCTCTACAAATGACCCAATTTCGTTCCTTTTTATGGCTGAGTAATATTCCATTGTATATATGTATTTTCTGATGATGCCCATTCTAACTGGTATGAGGTGATACCTCATTGTAGTTTTGATTTGCATTTCTCTAATACTTAGTGATGTTGAGCAGCTTTTCATGTGCTTCTTGGCCATCTGTATGTCTTCTTTGGAGAAATGTCTGTCTAGGTCTTCTGCCCATTTTTGGATTGGGTTGTTTGTTTTTTTAAATATTGAGCTGCATGAACTGTTTATCTTTTTGGAGATCCTTTGTCAGCTAATTCGTTTGCAAATATTTTCTCCCATTCTGAGGGTTGTCTTTTCATCTTGTTTGTAGTTCCCTTTGCTGTGAAAAAACTTTTAAGTTTCATTAGGTCCCATTTGTTTATTTTTGTTTTTATTTCCATTACTCTAGGAGGTGGATCAAAAATGATCTTGCTGTGATTTATGTCAAAGAGTGACCTTCCTATGTTTTTCCCTAAGGGTTTTATAGTGTCTGGTCTTACATTTAGTTCTTTAACCCATTTTGAGTTTATTTTTGTGTATGGTGTTAAGGACTGTTCTAATTT
>NC_041220.1:54922607-54923719 GCF_002837175.3 Physeter macrocephalus
ATTTTCACAGTGTTGATTCTTCCAATCCAAGAACATGGAATATCTCTCCACCTGTTTGTATCATCTTTAAATTCTTTCATCAGTGTGCTATACTTTTCTGCATATGGGTCTCTCTCCTTGGGTAGGTTTATCCCTAGGTATTTTATTCTTTTTGTTGCAATGGTAAATGGGAGTGTTTCCTTAATTTCTCTTTCAGATTGTTTGTTATTTGTGTATAGAAATGCAAGAGATTTTTGTGCATTACTTTTGTCTCCTGCAACTTTACCAAATTCATTGATTAGTTTTAGCAGTTTTCTGGTGGCATCTTTGGATTCTCCATGTATAATATCACCTCATCTGCAAACACTGACAGTTTTACTTCTTTTCCAATTTGTATTCATTTTACTTCTTTTTCTTCTCTGATTGCTGTGGCTAAAACTTCCAAAACTATGTTGAATAATAGTGCCGAGAGTGGACATCCTTGTCTTCTTCCTGATCTTGAGGAAACGCTTTCAGTTTCTCACCATTGAGAATGATGTTTGCTGTGGGTTTGTCATATATGGCCTTTATTATGTTGAAGTAGATTCCCTCTATGCCCACTTTCTGGAGAATTTTTATCATAAATGGGTGTTGAATTTTGTCAAAAGCTTTTTCTACATCTATTGAGATGATCATATGGTTTTTATTCTTCAATTTGTTAAGAGAGGGTACCACATTGATTGATTTGTGTATACTGAAGAATCCTTGCATCCCTGGGATTAACCCCACTTGATCATGGTGTATGATCCTTTTAATGTGTTCTTGGATTCTCTTTGCTAGTATTTTGTTGAGGATTTTTGCATCTATATTCATCAGTGATATTGGTCTGTAATTTTCTTTTTTGTAGTATCTCTGTCTGGTTTTGATATCAGGGTGATGGTGGCCTTGTAGAATGAGTTTGGGAGTGTTCCCTCCTCTGCAATTTTTTGGAAGAACTTGAGAAGGATGGGTGTTAGCTTTTCTCTAAATGTTTGATAGAATTCACCTGTGAAGCCATCTGATCCTGAGCTTTTGTTTTTTGGAAGATTATTAATCACAGTTTCAATTTCATTTCTTGTGATTGGTCTGTTCATATTTTCTATTTCTTTCTGGTT
>NC_041220.1:54924146-54939255 GCF_002837175.3 Physeter macrocephalus
CTTTGTTTCTATTTTATTTATTTCTGCTCTGATCTTTATGATTTCTTTCCTTCTACTACATTTGGGTTTTGTTTGTTTTTCTTTCTCTAGTTCCTTTACGTGTAAGGTTAGATTGTTTATTTGAGATATTTCTTGTTTTTTGAGGTAGGATTGTATTGTTGTAAATTTCCTTCTTAGAACTGTTTTTGCTGCATCCCATAGGTTTTGGATCATTGTGTTTTCATTGTTTTTTGTCTCTAGGTATTTTTAGATTTCCTCTTTGTTTTCTTCAGTGATCTCCTCGTTATTTAGTAATGTATTGTTTAGCCTCCATGTGTTTGTGTTTTTTATGGCTTTTTCCCTGTAATTGATTTCTAATCTCATAGCATTGTGGTCAGAAAAGATTCTTGATATGATTTCAATTTTCTTTAATCTACCGAGGCATGATCTGTGACCCAAGATGTGATCTATCCTGGAGAATGTTCTATGTGCACTTGAGAAGAAAGTTTAATCGGCTGTTTGTGGGTGGAATGTCCTATAAATATCAGTTAAATCTGTCTGGTCTATTGTGTCCTTTGAAGCTTGTGTTTCCTTATTAATTTTCTGTCTGGATGATCTGTCCATTGGTGTAAGTGAGGTGTTAAATTCCCCCACTCTTATTGCGTTACTGTTGATTTCCTCTTTTAAAGCTGTTAGAAGTTGCCTTATGTATTGAGGCTCTCCTATGTTGGGTGAATATATATTTATAATTGTTATACCTTCTTCTTGGATTGATCCCTTGATCATTATGTGGTGTCCTTTCTAGTCTCTTGTAACATTCTTTACTTTAAGGTCTATTTTATCTGATGAATATCGCTACCCCAGTTTTCTTTTGATTTCAGTTTGCATGGAATATCTTTTTCCATCCCCTCACTTTCAGTCTGAATGTGTCCATAGGTCTGAAGTGGGTCTCTTGTGGACAACATATAGATGGGTCTTGTTTTTGTATGCATCCAGCAAGACTGTGTCTTTTGGTTGGAGCATTTAATCCATTCACATTTAAGGTAATTATCAATATGTATATTTCTATTACCATTTTCTTAATTGTTATGGGTTTGTTTTTGTAGGTCCTTTTTCCTCTTGTGTTTTCCACTTAGAGAAGTTCCTTTAGCATTTGTTGTAGAGCTGGTTTGGTGGTGCTGAATTCTCTTAGCTTTTGCTTTTCTGTAAAGCTTTGATTTCTCCATTGAATCTGAATGTGATCCTTGCCAGGTGGAGTAATCTTGATTGTAGGTTCTTCCCTTTCATCACTTTAAGTATGTCATGCCACTCCCTTCTGGCTTTTAGAGTTTCTCCTGAGAAATCAGCTGTTAACCTTATGGGAGTTCCCTTGTATGTTATTTGTTGTTTTTCCCTTGCTGCTTTCAACAATTTTTTTTGTCTTTAATTTTTGCCAATTTGATTACTGTGTCTCGGTGTGTTTCTCCTTGGGTTTACCCTGTATGGGAGTCTCTGCACTTCCTGGACTTGGATGGCTCTTTCCTTTACCATGTTAGGGAAGTTTTCAACTATAATCTCTTCAAATATTTTCTCTGGTCCTTCCTCTCTCTCTTCTCCTTCTGGGACCCCATAATGTGAATGTTGTTACATTTAATCTTGTCCCAGAGGTCTCTTTGGCTGTCTTCATTTCTTTTCATTTTTTTTTCTTTATTCTGTTCTGCTGCCCTGAATTCCACCATTCTGACTTCCAGGTCACTTATCTGTTCTTCTGCCTCAGTTATTCTGCTATTGATTCCTTCTAGTGTATTTTTCATTTCAGTTATTGTATTGTTCATTTCTGTTTGTTTGTTCTCTAATTGTTTTAGGTATTTTTTCTTTAATTCTTAGGTCTTTGTTAAACATTTCTTGAATCTTCTTTATCTTTGCCTCCATTCTTTTTCCGAGGTCCTGGATCATCTTCAGTATCATTATTTTGAATTCTTTTTCTGGAAAGTTGCCTATCTCCACTTCATTTAGTTGTTTTTCTGGGGTTTTATCTTGTTCCTTTATCTGGCACATAGTCTTCTGCCTTTTCATTTTGTCTATCTTTCTGTGAATATGGTTTTTTTCCCACAGGCTGCAGGATTGTAGTTCTTCTTGCTTCTTCTGTCTGGTCAACTTATTTAACTTTAATAATACTCCATAAGATGGGTAATATTGTTACCTCATTTCTATAAATGAGGAAAAATCATTGTAGATGGAACATGGATAAGCATTTTTAAATTATAATAAAATTCTTAGCGAGATGTATTTTAATGCCTATTAAAAAATAGTTGTCTACATACAGAGGTAATAACAGTTTCCTTTAAGTGCTTCCCTGGTAGCACAGTGGTTAAGAATCCATCTGCCAATGCAGGGGACATGGGTTCGAACCCAGGTCTAGGAAGATCCCACATGCCGTGGAACAACTAAGCCCGTGTGCCACAACTACTGAGCCCAGCCATCACAACTACTGAAGCCCACGCACCTAGAGCCCGTGCTCCACAACAAGAGAGGCCACATAAATGAGAAGCCAGTGCACCGCAACAAAGGATAGCCCCCGTTCGCTGCCACTAGAGAAAGCTGGTGTGCAGCAACAAAAACCCAACGCAGCCAAAAATAAATAAAAATAATAAAATAAAATAAAAAACTGAATACTAAATAATAAGGAAAATTTAAAAATAAAATATATATGTATATACATATATTATATATGTATATACACATGCATACATACCTAAGTAAAAAGTGAGTCAATGTTTTTAGATGATATGTAGTTGTGGTAAAAATCATGGAAGTGGTACTAAAATACTGTAGTTGGAAATGATGGTTTAATGGAATAAATTGAGGTCGTAGAGAAGATTAAACATTTCGCAAATAAGTGGTGTCATTTGTAATATTATAACTAGGATCTAAAATTCATAAGATATTTCTAAGATATTTGGTTTTGTTTTCCTTTTTTGTCTCCCTTTCCTTCCTCCCTCCCTCCCTTCCTACCTTTCTTCCTTTCTTTCCTCCTCTTTTCTTCACTCTTTCTTTCATGCGCTCTATCATTTTTCCTTCTTTCCTGAGTGTTCACATTAGATATTATTCCACAAGAGATTCAATCAAGTTAAGAATTTGAGGAGATGTAGTTCTTTTGTAGCTACTTTATGGTCACTGTTTTTACTTAATCTTCTACATTAATTTAATTATGGAGGTTTAATCATAATGACCCATCCACAGGTCACATGACCACACAAAAGCTACTGTAACTGCATAATTATTTAAGTTTCTCATTTAGTATTTGAATTAGTCACAATAGTGTAGTTATGAAAAAGGAGACCCTAACAAAAATAAATGAAGCATAAAGTTTTTCATATATATACAGATGAATAAAGAACATTAAAAATAAAAACTTTGAGAGGCAAAATAGCAGCCTGTTCACTGGAGAACATTTTAAATATCTCTCTCTGTACTCCACTGTTGAAACTCTAAAATATAAGTGTGAGGGGAATAACAAAACTGTGCTCTTTGGCGAGAATTATAAAAAGAGTCCCCAGGCATTCTGTCTAATAAAGTGAGCTACCTATTCTTTATGCATGCCCTGTTTTTTCTCTCTTCCATTTGAAGTAACAAGTTTCTCTTAACAGGACGCATTTATCAATATCCACCAGTCCTCCTCTGCAAACACTGCATCTGTCCACATATTTATTCCCTGCAATCGACTCAACAATATTTTTTGCCCAGCCTATCTCACAGTAAGCCCTGTGTGATCTGCCCAGGACTCTTGAATGTAATCATAACTGCCTCTACACAGAAAGCCTGTAAGAAAGAGAAGTCTTTTTTTCAGGGTGTACAATCAATATAGAAAGCTAATATGAAACATTGAGGAGCCCCAAACTGCTTTTAAAATCAATAATGGTGAGGTTTTGTTGGATCTGTACTATAAAGATAATTGCCTCTACTTTTTACTTGGCTTTATCATGAAGAACAAGGCAATAATCCTCCAAGGAACAGTGGGAAACTCTGTTTTTCTTTTATATTCAGTAAATGTAACCATTGATTTTATTATCATCCACAACCCATGGTCAGGCAGTGTCAAGAACATCAAAAAAATCAACTCAGAGTGGATCTAGGTAAGCAAATACAGTAAGGGAGTTCTCAAAATCCCCATCAGGCCACAAGTTTCTGGTAAACATTTGATTCACTTCTGAAACCTGAAGCTTAGAAGCTTCTCTTTGGGATTTGGAGTCATTGGTATGTGTTAGAGAACCTGACAAAGTTGTGCACATTTCATAAAGTGCACACACTTGGCAGAGCTATTCCCATTTATGCTGTGTGCCCTCTCTAATTATTTTCATTTCTACAATGGTAAACAACAAAAGCATCTTACTTGGACAATTGTCTTCCTAGAAATGATCTGCAGGGAAAAAATGGCTTAACACAGGACAGTAACAATAATGTTGGTATTTTTATTTAAAAACTATTATGTATACTTTTAGGTATATACATACATACACACATATATACATATATATTACATATGACAGGACAAAGTGAATAAATAGTCACGTTAATACATGAAGAATCAATGTTTTCAATGAAGAGGAAAGAAACAAAATATAAAATCAAAGAAGTTGAATAAAAGCCCTGCAATTCTAAATTTGAGTTAGAAATATCAGTATGAACTCATGATGTATTTTATCCTCCTCTGGGACAGAGAATTTACAAGTTGATGTGCCAGAAGACAAGGTTGCTATCAGCGACTATTGAGGTCATGTTGAAAGAACTCAGGCATCAATTTAAAGGGTCTGCCACTGGCCAAAGATAACACAAACAAGATCAAAAATAACAATAGCTGCAGTGGACTGAAACAGACATACTTGTTATAACCTGTGACTTCATAATGATAAACACAAAAAAAATAACAAAATGGCAAACATCAGTGGTCATATTTGGGGGGTTCTAGAGAAACAACTTGTTGTTCTGAAAACTGCTAAATAAAAGGAAACAATCAAGAATTTATCCTGCCTTCACTATACTAACTTGACCTCCAGATTACCATTTGGTGAGGGAAAATTCTTTAGAGAATAATCTAGTTAATAAATAAGGAAAGAGTGATAGAATATTGTCATTATGTAAACTTTAAATAAGTTTAGGCAAAGATTATCAGTGGCTGCTAAAATTGTTACTATTTGGGCTGAATTGTGTCCCCCTAAATTCATATGTTGAAATCCTAACCTTTAGTACCTCAGAATGTGACCTTATTTGAGATAGGGTCTGTACGGAGATAATCAAATTAATGTGAGATCATTAGGGTAAACCCTAATCCAATATGATTGGTGGCCTTATGAAAAAGGGACACACAGATACACCTGGAAGGAAGGTGACACAGAGAGAAATCGGTCATCTATATGCCAAGGAGAGCGGACTGGAATAGATCCTTCACAGCCCTTGATAGGAACCAACCTTGCTGACTCCAAAACTGTGAGACAATAAATTTCTGTTCAATCACCGATTTTGTTACAGCAGCCCTAGCAAACAAATACTGTTACATAAAAATTAATGGAATTATTATAACGGATAGGTCAGGTTGTCAATGCCTAAATCAACACATCAATGTTCACATCACAAAAACAGAGACAGGCAGGCATTTTGGGTCTCTAGATAAGAGTACATAATACAACTGGTTTATGAAGCACACTCACCAAAGCACAACAAAATAATTCAAATCTGTTTAAGTCTCAAATATGGGGCATAAAAGAACATATTTACAGCAAATGGATGTAATCACAAAATATAGCATGGTTTCCTAAGAAAAAAAATTTCTAGGGGGAAAATAAAGGAACAGGAAACATTTAGAGTAAAACAAATTTTAGATAAATTTACCAGCCAAATGCAATGTGTGTACCTGTTTGGACCTGCTTTTAAAAAGTTAATAATAAATTATGAGACAGGAAAAATTACTTTAGCTCTCTTAGTGCTTGTATCTGTCAAATTAGCATAATAGCAGTACAAAGTTCATAGTGTTGTGGTAACAATTAAATATGACAATATAGGCAGATCACTTAGCATAGTGCTTGGTGTATAGTATAATTTCAATTATTTATATACTGGGTATTGGTTGAATTCCTGATACAATTTCTATCAATATTAGTTAGAATGATGTGATAGGTACATCTTACTCTGTATGTGCTTACGGTGTGTGTACACAATCCCACATACACACTCTGCAGCACACCTATGGAGTCCCAATGTGAGCCAGTACTGAGCTGGAAGCCTTTTCCTTATACTACCCATTCCATTCTCCATTCTCATGTAGCCCTGTGAAACCAACTGGCCCTGGCCTCACCTTTGGTAAGAGATGCAGGAAAATAACACTGTGGAAGTTTGAAAGAAAAGCCAAGGCAAGGGTTAGGAGAGGAAGGCAAAAGGAAGAACAGTTAAAGGAGGTTAAATACGCCACTAAATGTCTTCACAGAATTAGGTTGTTCCATGCCTGCCATTTTTAAGGAAAGATAAACACAGTCTTTCAGCACCCACAGGGCTAAGCCTCAGAGACAATCAGTGTTTTCAGCCAGCTGGATCATGTTTGGACAAGAGGCAGAATACATCTGGTCATTAATAGTGATAATGGATCTCTGGTTAAAAGCCATCATTTAGATATACGAAATGTTGCAGCTGACAACTATCATGAGTCAGGTGACTGCATCTTACAAATTTTCATTTCAATTTTTCAAACATTTATTTGGTGTGAGAAAGGGGATACAAAGGTGAAAGAAATACAGTTCATATTTTAAACAAATATACAATCTTGTTTGCATCACAGGAAAATAACTCCAAGACACAGAAGATAAAACATCTTAAGAGAGTTACAAGTCTCATGGGCCTTTAGGAGATTAAAATGAAGTAAGGTATCAAATGAGAATGACTTTTTATCTGGTTGGGAATATTGTAAAAGTCCTCATGGAGAAAGTGGGATTTGAGAGACGCTTTTAAGAAAAGAAGAGAGATGGGAGAAAGTGGGGATGGTAAAGATGGTAAAGTGGGGAAACTGTCAGGGGATAGAGAAGGGAGGGAATTTTAGAAGGGCTGGAGGGTTGCCAGATGAAATACAGGATGCCCAGTTAAATGTGAATTTCAGATAACTAATAGTTTTTTACTATAAATATGATCTTGGCAAATTTGGGACATATTTGAATTTGAAATGCCCTATATTTGTTTAGAGAAATAAGTAAATGGTTTTATAAAAGTTTAGGCTTCATGGAGGAAGGAAATGTTTGAAAGACATTTTGGTCATATGCAGAGGGTCTCAGATTCCATACAGGAGAAGGAAAACTTAATTTTATGGAGACTGTAGAGACTTTGTTAGGTTTGTGTGTGTGTGTGTGTGTGTGTGTATGTGATTGATATGATGCACTATAGGAAGAATACTATGACAGTGATGAGAACAAGTAAATTAAGATAGGAAGCTGGCCAGGAAGTGACCAATAGTGGTGATGTTAATTGAGGTGATGGAAGTGGCTTGAGAATGGAGATGGTCGAGATAGAGTGGAGTAGAAGCAACAGATTGCATCTTGGGACAAAAAGATATAGAGTCAAAGATGCCTACAAGTTTATGCTTACTGACTGGGAGGACGATGACTTTTGTTAGCAGCTGTGTAAGGAAGAAGAGCTGGTTTTAGGAAAAACAGATAATAAGAAATAAAGGTTATGTCAGGAATAGCTGGCAGGGCAAGCATCCACATACAGATGCTCAGTAAGTGATTACAAATATTTTTCTGAGTTCAGTGATTTCATGTTCTAGATATTTGATCTGTTAAATTCAATGAGTTGCTCAAAATTCAAGGAACCCCTCTAGTTCACAATTAGAGGCAAAAGAAGAAACCGTGATAGAACAGCAAAAAGACAGAAGAACAAGAATAATGAAAAACTTGTGCTGAATCTTGGAAATCCTGCAGTCAAGGTCAGTCATCACTCTTAAATCATTCAGAGAGGGACTTCCCTGGTGTTGCAGTGGTTAAGAATACGCCTGCCATGCAATGGTTAGGAGTCCGCCTGCTAATGCAGGGGACTTGGGTTTGATCCCTGGTCCGGAAAGGTCCCACATGTCGTAGAGCAACTAAGTCCGTGCGCCACAAATACTGAGCCTGCACTCTAGAGCCCATGAGCCACAACTACTGAGCCCATGAGCCACAACTACTGAAACCCATGTGCCTAGAGCCCGTGCTCCACAACATGAGAAGCCACCACAATGAGAAGCCTGTGCACCACAACAAAGAGCAGCCCCTGCTCGCCGCAACTAGAGAAAGCCCATGTGCAACAATGAAGACCCAACGCAGCCAATAATAAAATAAATAAAATTAATTAATTAATTTAAAAAACTCGTTCAGAGAAGTTAAGACTATAAACAGAACCAGCAATGGCTCTGGTAAATTTTGACAGAGCTGTTTTAGGAAAGGAGCATATGGCTGGGAGCCATGTTTTTGGAGCCTAAGGAGTAAATGGGTGGTGAGGAAGTAGAGGAAACCAAAGCTATCTGAGGACTGTTGCTTGAAGAGAAAATCAAAGAGAAGGAGCCAGCAGAGGAAAGACTGAAGATTTAATTAAAAAGAGTAGCAAATTCTGAAGGGCGTCCAGCAATAATATAAATGTGTATATGGCGAGATTAGCCTTAGAAAGAAGAGAAAATCTTCCTCAGAGTTAAATGGAAGGAAGGGAGGAAAGACAGAAGAATTTTAAGGATTTGAACTGTGACATTGAGGGAGTGGATATTTAGTCTCCACTTTTGAGTAAGAAAGGAAGTGACATTATATGCCTTGAGAGGAGCAGGGTGGAGGGCTCGTGGACCATGGATGTAAGTCCCATCTCCTGCCACATCCTACAGCACATCTCAGACATCCATCCTTTATTTAGATCCCTGGCAAAGTGGAATAGGAAGTAATCATGATTGCAGGGTTATTCCTTGGTGTGACACATTTTGTCGCAGCAAGGGAAATCTGAGAGTAAGAAGCACAACAGAATGTAGTTTCTTCTATGTACTGAATGCCTGTTGCACAGTAGCCTGGCTCTTCTAGACACACCAGGCCCCCATCAGACACCACTCTGTCATTTTAGAGTGTTTACACAACCATGTGCCATCTCTGGGGTATAAAATATGATTTGACATAGTTCACAAAAATAGCAAGCAGCTAACTCTATTCTTGTGCCTTTATATAAACTAGGTTATAGCATCTCATATTGAGTTTGAATATAGCAAAATTTGATTCAATTTATTGATATGGTCTTATGATTATGGAGTTCCTAATTAAAGAGGCTTTCAGGTAGAAAATGTTATATCAGAGGAATGAAAATTAACAAGCCATAATATAGGATCATAGAAGCACTGAAATTTAGATTTGACAGAGAATTTAAGGATGATTTTGTCTAATTCCTTTCTCTTTAAGGCTGAGTAATCTAAAGCCAAGAGAGAGGAAATAGCTTACTGTAGGGCACAAACTAGTCAGGCCACATGTCTCTTTGACTCAGAGTCCCAGGTGCTTCCACTCTGCCACAATGACAAATTTCTACCAGGCTTCTGGAGAATTATTCCCAGGGCCAGAATAGTGGGTGTATTGTATATACTGGCACTCAGTGAATGTTTTCTTAATTGGACAGCTGTATCTCTGTTCTGGTCACTGACACACCTGGGAGTTAGAGAACCACCCTCAGCACACAGCTTTTCCAGTACCTAGTAAGGCAATATCAAGCACAAAAACTTTACAAAAATATAACTTAGAATTTACATGTATTAACATATTCATTATTTCACTAGAACTTCCTTAGTCCATTGTTGCACATGATAAAACTAAGGGTCAGTAAATTTATATAACTTATTTAAGGTCAAGCAATCAGAAAATGGTATAGAGTTTGAGCCCAACTTTGGTCCTCTGACTCCAGTTATCATACCAGTTGTTATACCTCATGGTTCCTCCAGGATATTTATAACCTCTAGGGAAAAGAAAACCAAATCCGTGAGGGAAGAGATAGAGAGGAATATGGGAAGGAGGGGAGAGATATCAGACTGGTGTGAGGCTCTTATGAAGAAAGGCAATGCCAGAAACAGATCAGAGTCCAATAATAGATGAAGCATTTGTGTTTTTCTTGGAAAGATCTGTTGGCGGGATCCTAGCTACAAAGGCCTGTGTTGGATCCAAAAAGGAGAAAGCAATGCTATGCAACTTAGAAGAAGGTATTGACTTTAAATGCATCTGAAAGACAGTGGGGTGAGAAAAGCACAGGTATGGGAATCAAGAAACCTGGATTTTAGTCCTAATTCTATCATTTGTTGTGCTCTTAGATCAGGCCTGTCCCCCTTTTATGCCTCAGTTTTCTCATTTTAAAATAAGGTGTACTTGGGCTTCCCTGGTGGCACAGTGGTTGAGAGTCCGCCTGCTGATGCAGGGGACACGGGTTTGTGACCCAGTCAGGGAAGATCCCACATGCCGCAGAGCTGCTAAGCCTGTGAGCCATGGCCACTGAGCCTGCACGTCCGGAGCCTGCATTCCACAAAGGGAGAGGCCACAACAGTGAGAGGCCTGTGTACCACAAAAAAAAAAAAAAAAAATTAGGTGTATTCAAATTCATCGTTCTCAGATATTTTTCTTCCTTTGCAGCGTTGCCATTGGTAGAGACTCAATAATTTAGAAAATGCCTGAAGTGAGACTCTATAAACTGAAAATGCAACCCACATTCTTGCTTGCAAAAAATCGAGTTGTCTTTTTTTTTTAACAAAACAACTTTTTATACATTTTTGAGTAATCACATACAGTGAATATACATGTAGTCGATCAGGCTGCTAAGTTGGGTCATAGAATTATTCTCTTAGAAAACTTTAGAAGGATAATTCATCACTTTATACCTTAGTTATATGTGATAGAAGCTACATAGGTAATAGAAAAATTACAACTGATTTCCATTGTATGAACAATCACTAATGACCACCACTGCTCTTGGATGAGTAGATTTCATCTGTAGTAATATCAATACACTCAAGGGACTTGTTAGTTTATTTCACCATTTTTCTGAGATTTTAGGTCAGAGATTTTTAATGAGAGTTGACAGCTCCTGGGGTACTGAAAGAGTAGGAAAATTCCAAAGATCATTTTGCCAGCATTAACTGAAGCTATTTTACAGTGCAAATGAAGACCAAAGCCATCAACTAAATAGCCAACCATTAGGATAAGTTCAAAAATTATATCACAGGGAGGACCTTCAAGATGGCAGAGGAGTAAGACGTGGAGATCACCTTCCTCCTCACAAATACATCAAAAATACATCTACATGTGGAACAACTCCTACAGAACACCTACTGAATGCTGGCAGAAGACCTCAGACTTCCCAAAAGGCAAGAAACTCCCCACGTACCTGGGTAGGGCAAAAGAAAAAAGGAAAAACAGAAACAAAAGAATAGGGATGGGGCCTGCACCTCTGGGAGGGAGGTTTGGAGGAGGAAAAGTTTCCACACACTAGGAAGCCCCTTCACTGGCAGAGACAGGGGGTGGCTGGGGCGGGGGGAAGCTTCAGAGCCACAGAGGGGAGCACAGCAATAGGGGTGCAGAGGGCAAAGCAGAGAGATTCCCGCACAGAGGATCAATGCCGACCAGCACTCACCAGCCTGAGAGGCTTGTCTGCTCACCACCAGGGCGGGTGGGGGATGGGAGCTGAGGTTCGGGATTCAGAAGTCAGATCCCAGGGAGAAGACTGGGGTTGGATGCGTGAACACAGCCTGAAGGGGGCTAGTGCGCCACAGCTAGTCGGGAGGGAGTCCAGGAAAAAGTCTGGAACTGCCGAAGAGGCAAGAGACCATTGTTTCGGGGTGCGTGAGGAGAGGGGATTCAGAGCACCACCTAAACGAGCTCCAGAGATGGACATGAGCCACAGCTATCAGCGCAGGCACCAGAGATGGACATGAAATGCTAAGGCTGCTGCTGCAGCCACAAAGAAACCTGTGTGTAAGCATAGGTCACTATCCACACCTCCCCTCCCGGGAGCCTTTGCAGCCCACCACTGCCAGGGTCCCGTGATCCAGGGACAA
Source organism: Physeter macrocephalus (assembly GCF_002837175.3). Lineage (NCBI taxonomy): Eukaryota > Metazoa > Chordata > Mammalia > Artiodactyla > Physeteridae > Physeter > Physeter macrocephalus. The sequence continues at coordinate 54,936,181 of NC_041220.1, forward strand.
AGTCCCCGGGAGAACACATGGCATGCCTCAGGCTGTTGCAACATCACACTGGCCTCTACCCCGCAGGCTTGCCCTGCATTCCATACCCATCCATCCCTCCCAGACTGAGTGAACCAGAGCCCCCTAATCAGCCACTCCTTTAACCTCTTCCTGGCTGGGTGAAGAACAGATGCCAGAGGGTGACCTACATGCAGAGGCAGGGCCAAATCCAAAGTTGGACCCCAGGAGCTGTGCGAACAAAGAAGAGAAAGGGAAATTTCTCCATGCAGCCTCAACAGCAGCGGATTAAATCTCCACAATCAACTTGATGTACCCTGCATCTGTGGAATACCTGAATAGACAATGAATCACTCCAAAATTGAGGCTGTGGACTTTAGGAGGAACTGTAGACTTGGGGTTTTCTGTATGTGACTGACCAGTTTCCGATTTTCATGTTTATCTTAGTTCAGTTTTTAGTGCTTCTTATCGTTGGTGGGTTTGTTTATTGGTTTCGTTGCTCACTTCTATTTTTTATTACTATTAAAATTTTTTTATTTTAATTATTTTTTTAAACTTTTTATTCTAATGACGTTATTTTATTTTTCTTTCTTTCTTTTTTCTCCCTTTTCTTCTGAGCCGTGTGGCTGACAGGGTCTTGGTGCTCTGGCTGGCTGTCAGGCCTGAGCCTCTGGGGTGGGAGAGCCGAGTTCAGAACATTGGACCGCCAGAGACTTCCTGGCCCCATGTAATATCAATTGGCAAGAGCTCTCCCAGAGATCTCTGTCTCAACGCTAAGACCCAGCTCCACTCAACAACCAGCAAGCTCCAGTGCTGGACACCCCAGGCCAAACAATTAGCAAGACAGGAACACAATCCCACCCTTTAGCAGAGAGGCTGCCTAAAATCATAATAAGTTCACAGATACCCCAAAACACACCACCAGACATGGTCCTTCACACCAGAAAGACAAGATCCAGCCACACCCACCAGAACACAGGCACCAGTCCCCTCCACCAGGAACCCTACACAGCCCACTGAATTAAACTTACCCCCTGGGGGCAAACACCATAAACAACGGGAACTATGAACCAGCAGCATGTGAAAAAGGAGACCACACAGTAAGTTAAGCAAAATGAAAAGACAGAGAAATATGCAGCAGATGAAGGAGCAAAGTTAAAACCCACCAGACCAAACAAATGAAGAGGAAATAGGCAGTATACCTGAAAAAAAATTAGAGTAATGATAGTAAAGATGGTCCAAAATCTTGGAAATAGAATGGAGAAAATAGAAGAAACGTTTAATAAGGACCTAGAAGAACTAAAGAGCAAACAAACAATGATGAACAACACAATAAATGAAATTAAAAATTCTCTAGAAGGAATCAATAGCAGAATACCTGAGGCAGCAGAACGGATAAGTGACCTAGAAGATATAATAGTGGAAATAACTACTGCAGAGCAGAATAAAGAAAAAAGAATGAAAAGAATTGAGGACAGTCTCAGAGACCTCTGGGACAACATTAAATGGACCAACATTCGAATTATAGGGTTTCCAGAAGAAGAAGAGATAAAGAAAGGGTCTGAGAAAATATTTGAAGAGATGTTAGTCAAAAACATCCTTAACACGGGAAAGGAAATAGTCTATCAAGTCCAAGAAGAGCATAGAGTTCCAAACAGGGTAAACCCAAAGAGAAACACACCAAGACACATATTAATAAAACTATCAAAGATTAAACACAAAGAAAACATATTAAAAGCAGCAAGGGAAAAGCAACAAATAACATACAAGGGAATCCCCATAAAGTTGTGAGGGGAGGGAAAGAGATATTGCATGCAATTGGAAATCAAAAGAAAGCTGGAATAGCAATTCTCATATCAGATAAAATAGACTTTAAAATAAAGAGTATTACAAGAGACAATGTAGGACACTAAAAAATGATCAAGGGATCAATCCAAGAAGATATAGCAATTGTAAATATTTATGCACCCAACATAGCAGCACATCAATACATAAGGAAAATGCTAACAACAATAAAGGGGAAATCGACAGTAACACAATAATAGTAGGGGACTTTAACACCCCAATTTCACCAATGGACAGATCAACCAAAATGAAAATAAATAAGGAAACACAAACTTTAAATGACACATTAAATAAGATGGACTTAATTCATATTTATAGGACATTCCACCCAAAAACAACAGAATACACTTTCTTCTCAAGTGCTCATGGAACATACTCCAGAATGAATATAAAAACAAGACCTGTATATATGCTGTCTACAAGAGACCCACTTAAGACCTAGGGACACATACAGACTGAAAGTGAGGGGAGGGAAAGAGATATTGCATGCAATTGGAAATCAAAAGAAAGCTGGAATAGCAATTCTCATATCAGATAAAATAGACTTTAAAATAAAGAGTATTACAAGAGACAATGTAGGACACTAAAAAATGATCAAGGGATCAATCCAAGAAGATATAGCAATTGTAAATATTTATGCACCCAACATAGCAGCACATCAATACATAAGGAAAATGCTAACAACAATAAAGGGGAAATCGACAGTAACACAATAATAGTAGGGGACTTTAACACCCCAATTTCACCAATGGACAGATCAACCAAAATGAAAATAAATAAGGAAACACAAACTTTAAATGACACATTAAATAAGATGGACTTAATTCATATTTATAGGACATTCCACCCAAAAACAACAGAATACACTTTCTTCTCAAGTGCTCATGGAACATACTCCAGCAGGATAGACCATATCTTGGGTCACAAAGCAAGCGTTGGTAAATTTAAGAAAATTGTAATCATATCAAGTACCTTTTTCAAAACGCAACATTATGAGGCTAGATATCAATTACGGGAAAAAAACTGCAAAAAATACAAACACATGGAGACTAAACAATACACTACTAAATAACTAAGGGATCACTGAAGAAATCAAAGAGGAAATAAAAAAATACCTAGAAACAAAGGACAATGAAAACAGGACGACCCAAAACCTATGGGATGCAGCAAAAGCAGTTCTAAGAGGGAAGTTTATAGCAATACACTCCTACCTCAAGAAACAAGAAACATCTC
>NC_041220.1:54939569-54991892 GCF_002837175.3 Physeter macrocephalus
AAGGCCCAGCAAAAAAAAAAAAAAAAAAAAAAAAGGGAGAAGACTCAAATCAACAGAATTAGAAATGAAAAGGGAGAAGTAACAAGTGACACTGCAGAAATAGAAAGGATCATGAGAGATGACTACAACCAACTATATGTCAATAAAATGGACAACCTGGAAGAAATGGACAAATTCTTAGAAAAGCACAACCTTCCGAGACTGAACCAGGAAGACAGAAAATATGAACAGACCTATCACAATCACTGAAATTGAGACTGTGATTAAAAATCTTCCAACAAACAAAAGCCCGGGACCAGATGATTCACAGGCAAATTCTATCAAACTTTTAGAGAAGAGCTAACACCTATCATTCTCAAACTCTTCCAAAATATAGCAGAGGGAGGAACACTCCCAAACTCATTCTACGAGGCCACCATCACCCTGATACCAAAACCAGACAAAGATGTCACAAAAGGGCTTCCCTGGTGGCGCAGTGGTTGAGAGTCCACCTGCCGATGCAGGGGACACGGGTTCGTGCCCCAGTCAGGGATGATCCCACATGCCATGGAGTGGCTGGGCCCGTGAGCCATGACCGCTGAGCCTGCGTGTCCGGAGCCTGTGCTCTGCAATGGGAGAGGCCACAACAGTGAGAGGCCCATGTACAGCAAAAACAAAAACTAAAACAAAAACAAAACGATGTCACAAAAAAAGAAAACTACAGGCCAATATCACTAATGAACATAGATGCAAAAATCCTCAACAGAATACTAGCAAACATAATACAACAGCACATTAAAAGGATCATTCACCAAGTGGTGTTTATCCCAGGATTGCAAAGATTCTTCAATATACACAAATCAAACAATGTGATACACCATATTAACAAGCTGAAGGATAAAAAACATATGATAATCTCAATAGATGCAGAAAAGGCTTTTGACAAAATTCAACACCTATTTATGAAAAAAACCCTCCAGAAAGTAGGCATAGTGGGAACTTACATCAACATAATAAAGGCCATATAAGACAAACCCGCAACCAACATCGTTCTCAATGATGAGATAGAATTGATGGAAAACTGAAACCATTTCCACTAACATAAGGAGCAAGACAAGGTTTCCCACTCTCACCACTATTATTCAACATAGTTTTGGAAGTTTTAGCCATGGCAATCAGAGAAGAAAAAGAAATAAAAGGAATACAAATTGGAAAAGAAGAAGTAAACTGTCACTGTTTGCAGATGACATGATACCATGCATAGAGAATCCTATAGATGCTACCAGAAAACTACAAGAACTAATCAATGAATTTGGTAAAGTAGCAGGATACAAAATTAATGCACAGAAATCTCTTGCATTCCTATACACTAATGATGAAAAATCTGAAAGAGAAATTAAGGAAACACTCCTATTTACCATTGCAACAAAAAGAATAAAATACCTAGGAATAAACCTACCTAAGGAGACAAAAGACCTGTATGCAGAAAATTATAAGACACTGATGAAAGAATTTAAAGATGATACAGACAGATGGAGAGATATACCATGTTCTTGGATTGGAAGACTCAGCATAGTGAAAATGACTATACTACCCAAAGCAATCTATAGAGTCAATGAAATCCCTATCAAACTACCAAGGGCATCTTTCACAGAAGTAGAACAAAAAATTTCACAATTTGTATGGAAACACAAAAGACCCCAAATAACCAAAGCAATCTTGAGAAAGAAAAACGGAGCTGGATGAATCACGCTCCATGAATTCAGACTATACTACAACACTACAATAATCAAGACAGTATGGTACTGGCACAAAAACAGAAATATAGATCAATGGAACAGGATAGAAAGCCCAGAGATAAACCCACGCACATATGGTCACCTTAGCAAAGGAAACCATAAACAAGATGAAAAGGCAGCCCTCAGAATGGGAGAAAATATTTGCAAGCGAAGCAAGTGACAATGGATTAATCTCCCAAACATACAAGCAGCTCATGCAGCTCAATATCAAAAAAAAAAAAAAAAAAAAACCCAATCCAAAAATGGGCAGAAGACCTAAATAAACATTTCTCCAAAAAAGATATATAGATTGCCAACAAAAACATGACAAAACATCTACAAAGAATAAATGCTGGAGAGGGTGTGGAGAAAAGTGAACCCTCTTGCACTGTTGGTGGGAATGTAAATTGATACAGCCATTGTGGAGAACAGTATGGAGGTTCCTTAAAAAACTAAAACTAGAACTACCATATGACCCAGCAATCCCACTACTGGGTATATACCTTGAGAAAACCATAATTCTAAGAGTCATGTACCACAATGTTCACTGCAGCTCTATTTACAATAGCCAGGACATGGAAGCACCTAAGTGTTAGTCAACAGATGAATCGATAAAGAAGATGTGGCACATGTATACAGTGGAATATTACTCCGCCATAAAAAGAAATGAAACTGAATTATTTGTAGTGAGGTGGATGGACCTTGAGTCTGTCATACAGAGTGAAGTAAGTCAGAAAGAGAAAAACAAATACCGTATGCTAACACATATATATGGAATTTTTTTAAAAAAAGGTTCTGAAGAACCTAGGGGCAGGACAGGAATAACGACACAGACGTAGAGAATGGACTTGAACACATGGGGAGGGAGAAGGGTAAGCTGGGACGAAGTAAAAGAGTGGCATGTACATATATACACTACCAAATGTAGAATAGATAGCTAGTGGGAAGCTTCTGCCTAGCACAGGGAGATCAGCTCGGTGCTTTGTGACCACCTAGAGGATGGGATAGGAAGGGTGGGAGGGAGACGCAAGAGGGAGGGGATATGGGGCTATACGTATGCATATAGCTGATTCATTTTGTTATATCCAGATAACTAACACAACAACGTTAAGCAATTATACTCCATTAAAGATGTTAAAAAAAAAGTTTTATCACAGATACATTCTTTTCACTTGCATTTTGTTTTCGGATATTGGACACACATTAATTCTAGACTGTTGGCGCTTAACTACAGTTTTAGCTTGGCATTGATGCCATATAAAAGGATTTTAGGGCACTTATGAATACTCTAAAATAATAGGAAAATTTCATCAGCTTCTCAAAGGGATCACGAAGATGAACAAAGGTTAAAGAACCACCACTCTACGCATCCTACAATAACAAGTTATAATTCAGATATTTCTTTGGTAAAACTGGTAGCTGATTTGAACTGTAGCCTAAAAGTTTTAGTCAACCCTTAACTACCTGAGGGTTACTAACAGACCTCTACAAGTGTATAATACCTCTTTTATACTTGATTCTTTAAAAAAATAAATGAAACAAAACACACTGTGGTGCAAAACATTGTTGATAGAAATTAAAGGTAACATAAACAAATAAAGATATATTCATGGTTAGAAAACCTGATAATTTTAAATTGTCAGTTCTCCCCAAACTGATCTATAGATTCAATGCACTCAATTATAAGCCCAGCAGACTTTTTGGGGTAGAAATCAACAAGTTGATCCTAAAAGTTATAGGGAGATGCAAAGAACCTAGAATTTCCAAAGCAATTTTAAATAGTCAGTATAAAGTCGAAGGACTTACATTATGTGACTTCATAACTTAACAAATAGCTATGGTAATTAAATAGTGTGATACTGTCTAAGGATGGACAAAAAGAACAGTGGAACAAAATAAATCCTAGAAATAGACCCCAAATTATTCAGTCAAAGGTACCAACACTATCTGAAGGGAAAAGCAAAGTCTTTTCAATAAATGGTACTAGAATAATTGTATAGCCATATGGAAAAAAATGAACCTCAATCCCTACCTCATAAGAAATACAAAAATTAATTTAATGTGGATCACATACATGAAAATAAAAATTAAAACATAAGAGATTTAAGGGAATAAAATCACTTTGCATCTTCTAAAAGTCACCACAAAATATTTTCCTATTTCTTCAAAATGTTGTTTCTCAATTCCATTTCATAATTAAGTAGTTATACAGAATACCTAGAACACATTGTAATTGAGTCTGGGTGGACCGAAGATAATCGAACAATTGGCTAAAAAAACTTATGTAACTTCTAGAATAAGCTGGATGTGAAATCTGTCTAACAAAAATACATATTCTTATTATTATGTTTATTATTTGAGGGTCACGGCAAAAAAATTCTCTTTCCTTTGATGGACAAAGTTGCCTAGATTTAGCTCGAATTGTTCTAAAGAGATTTTCTGAACTTTAATATAATTTTATTATAAAGATTAGAGTCTATATATTCACCTACTTGCCTTTCTCCCCCTCTGTCCATTTCTAAGAGTAAAAATTAAACAGCAACATGAACAACAACAGTAAAACATGCAACACAAAGCTGTTTACCGGAGTCCGTAGAGAACCGTTCCATCAGGATGCAGTCGGATCATTCGATTTTTCACTGTAACCCCATGCACAAATGATTTCTTGTCATTCAGAAAGTAGGTGTCTGGTACCCAGAGTTGGTCAGCTACCCTGTTGTCTAGAGTGAGGTTTAGTGGGATTCCAGAATAAGAAAGCCTTTTGTCTTTCCAAGACTGCTGGAAATACATGGTGAGTGTATAATCCTGTAAAAAAAAGGAAACCAAAAAAAGAATTTTACCATCATCACCATCATCATCATCATCATCATCTAAAAGCCTTTTTGGTAAGAATGTGATAGCATGTGGTACTGTGGATACCTAGAGACTCACCATTCTGTGGTCACAAAGCACCGAGCTGATCTCCCTGTGCTAGGTTGACTCACCAACCTCCCCTACAAGGTTACATTTGAATATATTGAAATTTGCACCTCCAAGTATAGGGCAACCAATAGGTTAGAAGTACTAGTGCAATAATTGAATGCATGCAGAAGCATTTGCACCAATATAGAGTAAATCCATTTAATTGAATTTTAAGGTTTGACGTTAAGGTAATGATATCATGGGGAAGGCTGTAAAGGGAAGTTGTACCTATAGATTCATGTTCACAAAAATCTACCTCTGGATATTGTATTTATAGTACTGCTTGATTCAGGAATTGGTTTGAGTTCAGAGATGGGTTTGTACTCAAATTTGTTTCCCCATCTCCTGTAAAAGGTTACACTAAGGACGTACCTTTGCACTTTTCTTTCTGCCCGGGTTTCCCCTGGCAGTGACAGACAGGAAGATTTGGGCTCAATAAATGTGTCAAGTTCACAGGAGAGGAATGGTGAAGATTATCTTAGAGCTTTAGTTGTCTCTTTTTAAAGAACTCTATTAATACAAAGTGTAATTGTCCATTAAAAGAATAAGAGGTAGCAGTAAAATCATAAAGACTTAAGATGAGGTCCCAATATCATAAAAACAGAAGGTTCACTTTTTCTTTTAAAGGATATTTATCTGTCAATAGCTTTAGCTGGATGCTTTAGCAACAATTAAGAAAACACGTCATAACTCCTGCACAACTCTGTGTACTGCCATTGTTATATATACCACTGTTTGGGAAGCATTGGCTTCGATCATGTCTTTCATCTGGGCAAACTGCACTTCATCTAGATACCTATATGGATATTTATGCATTTCTGAAATATCTTAAATGATAAGACAATATTTGTTCTGGATAATGAGTTCCAATGTCCTTTAACCACTATATTCAAGAATGCTTACACTGTTTACTCAGAAATAATCTTGCAATAATTCAAAGCCATTCTTTCTTGTTCAATGACAAGGACATTTGCTCTTCGCTACTAATCATACAATATCCTTTTTATAGGTCTGAAACTTCCTTCCACTTTACCTTCATTTAACAGAAAAAGAGAACCCACAGGGTTATACACAATTCTCTTCTCAATTGCAAACATCTGCATTTGCATCCTCTTCAAGCTCTTAACATCATACCTTTTGGAGGACAATGAATTGAATAGATTCTGGACCTTAGATTCTAAAACACCTCCATTCCAAAATGTACTACATGTAGAGCTATGTAACCATGAGCAGCTACCTTAACCCCTTATATGTCAGATGTCTCATTTCTAAAATAAAAATAATAGCATTTTACTAGCTTATTGAAAGCATTACTTGGGAGAATTATGGTGCAAGTACTTTAGAAACTAACATGCTAAACAAATATATTACCTTCAAAAATTGTTTGTTGCTATTTAAAGATTAATATCATACTTCCAAATTATTTGGAGTGTACGTATTCATTTTCATAAGCATTTCCACTTTTAAAGAGATGTTTATAAAAGAACCTGTAGGAAGAAGGACCCTGGTAACCATGAAAGTAAGCAATTGTCTGTCTTGTAAGTCTTGTTGTTGGGGTCTTGTTTGTAATTCAGACAATGTAAGAAAATGAATGACTAGCTCAGCACAATCAGCAATGGGTTACATATTCCACTACTCAACGCTGAATACACATTAGCCTCCAGCTCTCACGAGCGCTACAGAGGATTTTCTCACAATGAGACCATGAGGCAAAATCCTTACTCCACATTCTCCTCAACAAAGAAAGTTTTAATGTGTGATGAGGAAAAACTTATTATAAAATACAAATGATTATAATGACAAATAATACTCTAATAGCTAATGTTATAATTAAAATATGTTTGTGGTAAGTAAATAATGGAGAGTGGAAGGAGAAAATAGTGTAAACATGAGTGATCTCTGCATAGATTAAGTAAGTGTGTGTGTGTGTGTGTGTGTGTGTGTGTGTGTGTGTGTGTGTGTATGTGTAGACTTTTTCCCCTTCCCTTTCTGGAAACCATTTTGTTTCCTGTAAAGAGAGAACTATATACAAGTAGTGAGATCTTTGCTCTATACAGCTCACTCTATTTTCAGTAAATATTGACTAAACATCACACCATGTTTCTCAGTTAAAGCAGTAACCTACCCTGTTTGCAATAAGAAGTCATTCAGTGGAAATTTATGGATGCTAGTATTTTACATAGGGAAATGGGTGATGTGGAATAAGTATCTTTCAGGACTTTTCTTCTTATTCATTTCTAGGGTTGTTATCTTAATTTGGGACCTGATTCTATGATAAATGGAAATATGGACCCATGAGTTTGAAAACCTTAAAAAATCTTTTTGAAGCTAATGATAATTGTGATGATAATGATGCAAAATGTGGAAAGACCTAAAACAGAGCAATATATCCTTACTATGTATATTTTACCACATGCATGACAATAATTTCCTTCTAGAAAGTGCTCTGTGCTCTGTGGTTATCACAACCTTGTGAGAAAGGCAAATTCTCCCTGAGAGAATTTATGATCTATATCTCTGGGAAACTACTTACTGAATTTTAAATAAATTATTTTTTCTATCTGCACCTTAAATATTAATAGTCACATCCGCATATGATAAAGCCTATGGTATCGTTTTGGTGTATTCTATCTTTAGATGGAAAAGAAAGGCTTAAAATGACTGTATTTTGCTCTCTGTTACAACAGTTTTTCTATTAATCCTTCATTAGTCTAAAGTGCAAGCACTCCAGGGAGGATGGAAAGTTTTAGGAAAGAAATAAAAGGTATTAACACTTTGGCCAAGAATGCTGAAATCATTTTTCTTCAAGGTGTGTTTTAAGTGTTCAACCAGCTTTTTCAAGTGTGCAATCTACTCCTTGAGAGAAAGTGTGACATATTTAGAAACTATGGGTCGTAGGGACTCGACACAGGCAAATTAGTGGGATTAACTGGTATGAGATTGCTAATGAAATTCGTCAGGCTAACTCAGGCATGAGAGAATTTGATTCATTGAGGAAAAGCAGGTTAGACGATACCAAATTAGTAGGGCACAATTAAACTCCAAAAACCATACTTTTTTTTTTTTTTTTTGTGCTAGGCGGGCCTCTCACTGCTGTGGCCTCTCCCGTTGCGGAGCACAGGCTCCGGACGCGCAGGCTCAGCGGCCATGGCTCATGGGCCCGGCTGCTCCGTGGTATGTGGGATCTTCCCGGACCGGAGCACGAACCCGCGTCCCCTGCATCGGCAGGCGGATTCTCAACCACTGCGCCACCAGGGAAGCCCCAAAAACCATACTTTTTAAATCTAAAAATGTTTAGAAAAATAAAAATATTTCTAATAAATCAAAGCAATTCTTTGGAGAATAAAGGAAACATTATTTTTATTTATTTATTTACTTATTTTTATTGACGTATAGTTGATTTACAATATTATATTTGTTTCAGGTGTACAACATAGTGATTCAAAATTTTTATAGATTATGCTCCATTTAAAGTTATTACAAAATATTGGCTATATTCCCTATGTTGTACAGTATATCCTTGTAGCTTATTTATTTTATACATAGTAGTTTGTACCTCTTAATCCCCTACCCCTAACTTTCCCCTCCCCATTTCTCCCTCCCAGCTTGTAACCACTAGTTTATTCTTTATATCTGTGAGTCTGTTTCTGTTTTGTTATATTCATTCATATTCTTTATATCTGTGAGTCTGTTTCTGTTTTGTTATATTCATTCATTTGTTTTACTTTTTAGATTACACATGTAAGTGATAACATACACTTAGCATTCCAAGATATGGAATCAACTTAAATGTCCATCAACAGATGAATGGATAAAGATGTGGTGTGTGTGGATGGACCTGGAGGGTACTATGCTTAGTGAAATAAGTCAGATAGAGAAAGGTAACATTCTTTTCAGATCAGTAGTTTTAAAATCTGGGTGATTTTATCTCCCAGAGGATATTTAGCAATGTCTGGAGACAGTTTTGATTGTTACAACTGGGAGTACCATGTGTGCAACTAACATCACAGAGAAGAACAAAACTGACTCCATATTGGATCTATTCTTTTAGTTTTAACCTTTGTGCTCTGTTGCCTCTCTTAGCATGCTAGCTCTGCACCTTTGTAAAAGAATGTTTCCTATAGCCTGGGATATACATAATAACCCTTTCTTCATGTTCTGCCTCCCAGGCTTGACCTTTAAAGGTTTAACACTTTTCTATTCATATAGAGGTAAAAAGTTGGATTGTAACTCGAGTAAGATGGTTCTTTGGGACACTAGTCCGCCATCTTCTCAGTTTTCTGTCTTTCTGAATGAAGTAGCTACTCCTTGCCCCAACACCTCACCTCTCAATTTATTGGCCTGTCATGTGGTGAGCAGTAAGAGCTTGGACTTGGTAACACTAGTATCTGTGGGTAAAGGCCAGGGATGTTCCCCAACCTAACATACTGAACAGTGCATCCCCTACAACAAAGAATTATCTGGCTCCAAATGTCAGTAATTTCAAGGTTATGAAAACCTGCCTTAAATGAAAATATCTTCCTTTTTAGTATCAGTCAAATAATTCAAAATCCTTTGTCATCAACAACATGTCTACTTGAACTTTTATATATCCCTCAAAACTTTGTGTAAGGGATGCCAGCATTAGATGGTTTACAATTTGCCACTTCAACATAAGAAATCATTTGATAAAAATCCATTAATTATCTAGCATCAGGGGAGGGAGAAAGAGTTATATGTTTTAGGCAATACACTGAGGTATGCATTTTATCAGAATGAGCTCTAAGATTTCATAGTGGGCTGGAAAAGTGAAGTCTCTTATTAGCTGCCTCCATAGTCAGTACACATCTCAAACTAACTTGATAGTGAAGAGACAAAATATTGCTTTAACATCTAGTAAACTTGCATCTGCTCAGAAGGATCATGTGAGCAATCCCTCCTTTTCAAACTGTTCCCAGGAAAAGGGAGAACTTTCATATTCATATATATATATATATGAAAGAACCAAGGCCCTTGTACACATTTGCATTTTATCTTTCACTGATTTGATTGTACATTAAACATCATAAGGAGTACCAAGCACAAATCCCTGTTCTTTATAAAACATTTATGTCAGTTCATTGAAATCTGAGATCCACTCTTTCCAAAGCTAAGGCTGCTTTCCCCAAAGGCTGATATAGTAGAGCTGTGCACCACTTCTACAGAACCTTCTGTGATAGAAACTGCCATGCCTACAGTCCCTGCTGACTGAGCATGACCATGTTCTATATCACACGATTCTGCCCTCCTCACACCTTGGGAATGAAGAGTAGATGTCTAAGTTAAGACCAGCTGGTCCATAGGCAGGTGATAAAACTGTGCCTGGCTCAAAAAGATGAGATGGACCAAGCAAAGCCCTCTCCCTGAAATTTGCTATTGGATAAAGGATCTGATACAGGAGCTGTGGGACCAAGTGCAAAAGTCATGACATAGAATTAGCACTGCACTGCTATTACGAATTTATAAGAGAGGAGAGAATATGAATAAAAGGAGGAAGCCAGCTTGTGAAAGAAGAAACAAATGGAGAAAGATGCAGAAAATAGCCAGAGGAGAAACAGCCTCATTAGAGAATGAGTGACCAAGTTCTTAAAGACTTTCTGCTTCCTATTTCTAGTTCTCCTGAGGTCTGGATATGTTTAACACTTCAACCTCTTATGAACTTTCTTTGTATTATTACAACAAACTTCACTTTCCTTGTGCTAATTTGATTCCATCTTTATTTCCTTCCACCAAGAAAAGCCATAATAATTATGCTGATTGATGTCCATACCAGAATCTCATTAAGCAATAATTATACATATTAAAAAACCCAGAAAACCTCAATCATCTGGTCCATCTCCCTAATTTCAAGAAAGGGAGGTATTTTGAAAATCTGAGACTCGGAGATGTTAAATCACTGGAAAAAAGCGGAGGGAGTCATATTTGATCTTGTTTATTAACCAAGAGAGAAAGGAGAGAGAAGGAAAACATACTTACTTCTATGGAGAAAATTCCCTGTCAAACACAATGACAATTATCAAGAAAAGTAACCTGGAAACTAATGTATATGCTGGCAATAGGTAGTATTTCTTATAACGATAGGAAAACAAAACAAACCCCACACAACTTGCATCTCATGAAAACAAACTTTAGTGAAAAATTGCCTGTTGAATACACCAATTTAGATTGTAATTAAAGTGAACCACACCACACCTGTTTCTAACGCAACCTCTTGTTTAAATGAATGCTTTGTGTATCAGTGTCACCATTAAGTATATTCTGCAGCAGAAAAGCATCACTGTATCTCCAGATTTTCTGTTAATTTTTAATTTTTTATCTATCACCTAGTATCATGTTATTAACATATATTTGTTGTGCTTACTCCCTAGCCATGTTTTGTTACAATATCTTTAAAATACATGCATTCTCATTTTGCCAAAGCCCATGTTCTTATTTTTATTGATTTTTTTTCACTAACTGTAGCCTGTACTATGCCTCAGAGAACATAATCTTCTTTCACATTTGTCTCATCCTAAATAGCCCCGTTTGGTTTATCCATCTGTGTAGTCAGAATTTTTGTCAGTCTGTGTTGTGTTCTGAACTATTCTGGAATGAATCAATCTTGTGGATGAACAAAAACATTGAGAGTTATGGGCTTATACCAATGAGAGTCATCTATGGAAATCACATGGGCTCATATGACACTGACATGACAACTGGAGTACAAACTTGTGTTCTGATGCAATGAACTGCAGGAGACTCTCAATATATAAAACTGAGACTATACAATATAAAAATTTCAGCATTTGTGATCCGATATCTACTTTAGAAGCTGTAAAGATTCATTTTCTTTAAAAATAGGAAAACGTTTTTTTCCATACAATGAATCCAATTTCTTGAAAAGGATATGATAAAATTTGTGTTTCATAGAGTGAACAGTTTAAATGTCTTATATTCTAAAACCTAAATAATCAGAAGCGCAAATAATTAAAGTTGTTTCCATGGTAAGATATATTGAAATGTTGGGCCTGAAGCAGGGAAAATTTTCTAGAAACTTCTAAGTCGAAAGATCTTAGGTTATTAGAATGACTAATTCATTCTGTCAACACTTCCTGATTGTTCACTAGATTGAAAAAATTGTATTATGCCAGAGGCTGAGGAGAGAACATTTGGTAATACATCTTCCCTGCCTGCCTCCTAGGAGCCCCTAGGCTAGGAGGTGAGATTGAGCATTGTTCATTTCCAAGCTGTCCCCCTGGCCTCCTTAGGCTTCTCAGTTCTTCCATTACCTTTGTAACCAGCTCCCTGTGTGAAATTTCCCCAACCTCAAATACTCAGAGAACTCAGAATGATTCCACTTTCCTTCATTGGTGGCTGCCTACTGCAAGAGACAAGATTATTGAGTAGGAGTTTAGCAGCTTAACAAGCTCTGGCATTCACCTAAAGTATAGAGAAGTCAGAGTTAACACAGCACTAAAGGGGAGGTGCGGGAGAGAAAATAGAAATAGTTAAGGCAGAATTTGGGGTGACCTTTTGATCTGGGAGGATAGAGAGAAGGGGTCATCAAGGATGACTACAGGGTTTCTGACCCAAGTGAGTAGTTGGATAACAAGAGTAAGAATTGAAGATTTGGGACTGAAAATGACTCATTTATTTCAGGCTACTTTGAGTTGTGGGTGTCAGTGGCACTTGCACGTAGAGGTGCCAAGTAAGTAGTTATGGGCCAGAATATAGGAAGGTTGGGCTTAGGGAGAAACAAAGCTAAGTGAGTCATGAGGGATAGATGCAGCCGTGGGAATGGAGTAGCTCACCATGGAGACAGTAGATGGTGAGAAGAAGCTAGCACCCCTGGGGAAATTTGATTCTGGGATTAGTCACTCTTTCGAGTTCGCAGAACTCTCCTCTTCTACTTTGATTGTAGTACTTATTTTGTAATTATTTCTCAGTCCCACTAGACTTGGAGCTTCCCAAGGGCAAACATTTATATTTTTAGGCCCTAGCTTAGTGCACCAGTGATAGCAAGTGCTCAAATATGTTAACTGAATGTGAAATAAGTAGTGCTGTGTGTTTGGGGCATCTGATATCAGCACTAAGTATGTTAGTGCCAACTCATCATAAACTTTGAAATATTGGTTATCCTTAGGTAACATACATGGGGACTCTCAGTTATCTAAAATAATTACTAATCCAGAATTTCCATTCTCTAACAACTCAAGCTTAATGAGTCCATAATTCCCACGAATATAGGAAATTGATAAATTTCTGGGAGATGATAAAAGCATATGGCATTTAAAAAAAATTTACTTGTTAGGAATGAATTAATAGTGACTTTCTACAAAGTATTAATAGACATATTTTGAATTATATCAAAGGAAATTTCATTGATAGTTCTAGTAATAACTTGTCATTTTGGAAGTATTAGCCTATTTATACTAAAGCTTTAAAAATAGATCTCTATTCAGAGAAACTTTCAAGCTCATTTACAAGTTAGTCAATATTCAAAATTCTCAATAGAATATTAGATTGATGATTAATTTATCAGGAGAATGATTCATAAACTACTGACATTTAAAACCACATAATTAATTATCTATGACACACTAAGTTTTTTTCAAAGTTCCTTAGTTCCAGAGGTTCATAGAAAATTAGTTTCCATTTTCCCCAATATCTAAGTAAGAATAGAAATAAAATCAATTTCATGGAGGATCTAATGCAGAATGTGGTGGTTTTGGCTGACTATCCTGAGTTGGACTATGAATGACCAGAATGAAAACCAACATGTGGTATGCACGGCAACTTGAAAAATCCAAGCTATAGACTGAGCTAAACTGGGAAAGGATATGAGAATCAGAATTAAACCAAGATTCTATCAAAACACACACTACTTAGAAGAGATGAAAAAAAAAATCTGTGATCATTTTCTAGTGCAGGAAGGCAGTTTTCTCTTGTGATTTGTGATCCTGTAATGTGTACAGAGCTTAAAAGGGAGCAGTCAATAGCAAAAATTCTAGGTCTGGTATTGTATTCTTAGAGGAGAATGAGATCTTAGGAACTCTTAACTAAAATTAATAAGGTGGAATAAGAGGTATTGTTAAGGGCTACAGGAATATCTCTCTCCAGAATCAAGCACTTTCTGATATCTCTCAGAGCTTTAACTTGCCTTCCCAGGAAGGTACCTTAGGACACTTACAATACCCTTATTTTCAAACTTCTTAACGGGAAGGTGGATTTCCTTCAAATTATCATCCTAAAGAAACAGTAAGTAATGATCTCTGGGGAGTCTCTGGGGAACTCTCAAAATAGAATAGGCAGCAAATTATAATGCCCAAATATCAAATTTATTACATTCACTCTCTTGTTCCATCCTCTCTTTTCTGTACCGTCTTGTGTTTGTTTGTTTGTTTGTTTTAATTTTCCATTCAGAGATAATCACCATCAACATTTGGTATCTAATTTTTTTCTATCTACTTTAAAAGAAATAAGATAATTCTATATATACTAGTTTTTATCATAAGCATTGTTACTTTTTTCCACAGCTATTTATTTGTTTGTCAGCCTATGTATTTATTGTTCAGCAATCTCTCTTCCTGCATTGTACTTTCTTTCACTAGTTAGTAACTTGGTGAGCAAACTTTTATATGTTTGCTTATGTTTATGCAATTATCTAAGAACATATATACATATAGATAGAACTTTTGTCATTTTTTTTTAAATAGCATCATATCATATTCACTTCTGTGAATCTTTCTTTTTTAACATTTATTGTGTTTACACAGCAGGCTGAAAATCTTTGGACAGCATCTTCGGTGACTTCCATATTTTGAACTTTAGAAGTTCAGGAAGGAGTTTTCAGTAACGGTTCTATATAAATAATGAATGGAACAAGATATCAAAGGAAAATTCTCCCAAGATTTAGATTTCTTATTTGTGCAGCAATTGTAGAAAATGGAATACTTGAAATCAGATAAAACTGGTTACTTTTTGAGAAAGGAAGATTTTGGAACCAGGAGACACGTTTTTTTCTTTCATATTAAAAACACATTACATGGCAGGTTATTAAATAGCTTAAAACAATGGCTACAATAATAAAATATTTAATTTTCAGGAAGAATAATACATCAGACAAGATGTGATTTTACGGCCAATCTCCTTTTAGCAAACCTTCATTCCTCCCTAACATTTTAGTCTCTTTTTAAATAAATAGTCTCTTTTTAAATTTTAGTCTCTTTTTAAAATGTTTGTTCATTTAGGGTCTACTTTCTCAACCTCAGCACTATGAACATTTTGGATTGAATACGTATTTGATGTAGGAAGCTGCATCTGTGTATTCTGGGATGTTTAGCGGCACCCTTGGCCTTTATTCACTAGATTCCAGTAGCAGCCCCTCAGTCATGGCAATCAGTGATGGCTGCAGACATTGCCACATGTGCCCGGGATGGTAGGGAGAGAAGCGAAATTCTCCCTGGGTGATAACCACTGATTTAAGGCCACCATAGTCTGTACCTGCCCCTTCTCATGGGAGCAGAGATTTTCCTTTTGTCTTCTTTCCCGATTACCTTGTCCCTATTCCTTGGGTCCCAATTATATTTTGACACGTTTCTCTACCTTTATGGGGAGTGAAAAAAAAAATCTATTTATAGGAATTACACAATAGCTCTTCTTCCTCCTGCTACCTCAGCCCCACAGTAGGACATAGAGCTTGTGCGGGTGAGGAACAGAGACTAGATTTCCACATCATTCTCCCGATGGACAAGGTGTGTCTGTGCAGTGCACTAACTGTATAAATTTCCCTGGTGCTCTGCTTATAATATTATAACATGGCGTTTGTGAATGGATTGTGGAGACCTCAGACATTAATGTCTCCATAGTGACAACCCAGTAATGGGTGGTTGTGTTCCCAGGCCAGTCTTCAAAATTCAATTTACCCATAAATCAGTCGAGATCTCTGAATGGTAATTTCTTAAATTCTGGGATCTGGTCATTGGAATCCATGCAGTACAGTTTTAAATGAGGAGGTAAAACAGAAAGCAAGCTGGCTTTCCTTCCCCTGGTCCAGTTTGATAAAAACTATTTTAAATCAAAATGGCTTACCTTTGATATCTATGCCATTAATTCAACTCCCTAAAACCTGTATTTATGGAAGTTCCCTGAAATCATTCCATCCTTATTGAATCTTTCTTTTCTTAATAACTCAGAATTTCCTCCAAATCAATGGGTAGAGATACAACTCATTCCATTTAATGGCTACACAGTATCCTGTAACATGGAAATTAGTCATTATTTTGTTAATGGTCATTGAAGTTGTTTCAGGTTCTTTTTTTTTCTTTTCTTTTCTTTTTTATTGGGGTATAGTTGCTTTTCAATGTTGTGTTAGTTTCTGCTGTACAGTGAAGTGAATCAGCTACATGTATATATATATCCCCTCTTCTTTAGATTTCCTGTGTTAGTTTCTGCTGTACAGTGAAGTGAATCAGCTATATGTATACATATATCCCCTCTTTTTTGGATTTCCTTCCCATTTAGGTTACCACAGAGTGGTGAGTAGAGTTCCCTGTGCTGTACAGTAGGTTCTCATTAGTTACCGATTTTATACATATTAGTGTATATCTGTCTACATGTATATATATATCCCCTCTTCTTTAGATTTCCTGTGTTAGTTTCTGCTGTACAGTGAAGTGAATCAGCTATATGTATACATATATCCCCTCTTTTTTGGATTTCCTTCCCATTTAGGTTACCACAGAGTGGTGAGTAGAGTTCCCTGTGCTGTACAGTAGGTTCTCATTAGTTACCGATTTTATACGTATTAGTGTATATCTGTCAATCCCAATCTCCCAATTCATCACACCCCCTCTTTCTCCCCTTGGTGTCCATACATTTGTTCTCTACGTCTATGTCTCTATTTCTGCCTTGCAAACAGTATGGAGGTTCCTTAAAAAACTAAAAATAGAATTACCATATGACCCAGCAATCCCACTACTGGACATATAACCTGAGAAAGCCATAATTCAAAAAGACACATGCACCCCAACGTTCACTGCAACACTATTTACAGTAGCCAGGTCATGGAAGCAACCTAAATGTCCACTGACAGATGAATGGATAAAGAAGATGCGGTACATATATACAATGGAATATTACTCAGGTTCTTTTACAACTTAAAATAATGCTGCAATAAATCTCTCCTAGATAGATGATAGATAGATAGATAGATAGATAGATAGATAGATAGATAGATAGATATAAATACCACAAGTACTGGTGTTTTATTGCATCTTTTGTCTTATATGATGCCATATTCTGGAGCTTAATATAATAACTTGCTAAAGTAAATAAAAATAAAACCACAGGCTGCTCCCTTGGTACAATCGTTTTCTAAATATTGAACTAAATTCAAACTTATAGAAAACATCAACTAAGGTCTTAAAGTCAGGTTTACAGAATCAAAGAGGTACATAAATATCCATATTGGCCACCTCCAGTGGCTTAAACTCATTGAGTGTCTGTTCAAACTTCTGTTAACCTTTGACCAGATCTGGCACATATTGCTGCACAGAAGGACTTGGCAAACTTATACCATGCAGTGACCAAAAAAAACCCCCCAAAAACCCAAAAAACACTTTGAGAATTCCTTTGGCAGTGTAGAAAAAATGGTTTGTGAATTTTAAAGCTAGTAATTCTGGTAAACTTAATTTTCCTCTGATATAGCTTCACAGCCATCCTTGGACCTATACCAAACATGCATATCTTAGTAGATTTGCATTAAGCATATAAACTAGACCCAACTAGGAATAAAACCTCCAAGCTAACACTATGCTAAAACAAACTGAGTGATCAACTAAGTCTTTGGTTAAAACAGAATTGGGAGAGTTGGAATCTAGTTAAAAATTCAGTGTTCATTAGTCCTGGGATCTTAGAGCAAATTTGTCAGCTAGCCTGATGATCTCCTTACCTGTGTGATGGGAGACAAAAATGTCAACAAGATTGTTGAAATGATGAAATGATTGAAATAATGTATATAATAGTCTTAAAAAACTGTAAAACTATACTTGAATAAATAAGGAACATCAAGTAGCTTCAAGTATGTTACAGAACAACGCAATGCCTAACATATATTTTCATTCTCTTTGAATTATTAATTTTTTCTCCACTAAATACTGAACAATAAGAGCTGTCTATTACTAAATGTGTTTAGGTATATGACTGGTAATTTACTAGGTGCTTTCTACATGTTACATTGTTTAAACCTCATTAACAACCCTATGAAGTTGAAATTAATATTCCCTTTTTATAGAAGAGACTCTGAGTTTAATTAATATTACTTAACGTTCCCTTTTTATAGAAGAGAGTGCTAGAAAAAGTTAAAGCTGCAATTTGAACCCAAGTCTGTCTGACTTTAAATTCCTAGTTCTTTCCACTGTACCACATAACAAGCAATAGCTTAAACATGTATCACAAGCACAAAAGATTTTCCTCCTAGGACAAGACTTTTATCTCTTGCCTAAGGCTGACTTCTGCCTTGCTTTTTTATGGATGCCAATTAATCATTAACATTCAGTTCTAATGTAGACTTTTCAGCCCTCTCTGATGTTTTACCCATGAACTCCCATTCATCAGCTGGTGACGGTAATGAACGCGGCTGCCATGCTCTTATCTGTGTGCTGTTGACAATCCCACGGAATGCTAAATACAGTCAATCGTTCATCACTGCCCTGATGATTCTTCAGATGTTAGCTGAGGGAAAGACAACATTTTTGTTCCATAATAATCTTCGAGAAGTACAGGAAATAGAGTAATTTTCTTTTAGTGGGATGCCGTTCACATTCAAAAGCCTGCCAAAGTATTTTACCACTTTCAAATAAAAGCCTCCTTAGTCATGAGTTATAGTAGCAGCTATATTTCCCTTGTTAAAAATTATTTCTAAGTGACAGTAAGACGAAAGGCAAACATGGTAAGTACCTACAGGTTAAGGATCTTTTAATTAAGATTGTGTGTGCATGACAACATTCTAGTAGAAGCGGGGGAGCATAAACTTGTTGAGGGTAGGGGTACTGTGCTTTACTTCTATGCCTCGAGCACCAGGATAATGGGATGCTGAATGAAAGAACCATCCATGGCCCAAAACAGTATCGTGCCCACCCACACTTAGATCTGGTCCTCCATCTCCATCTCTATTCTCAGTGAATGGTACAGTCATCTACCTTGTGGATCAAATCAGAAACTAGGAGTCTTGACTCTTCTCTCTGCCTCGCTTTCCACATTAAATAAATAAATAAAACCTGGCCTTTCTATTTCATAAAATATATATATACATATCTTTATTCTGTTTACAGTTGCTATGCTCTAGCTTGGCCTTAATCATTTCTCACCTGATTTATCGCAATAGGCTCCTGACTAGTCATCTGCATTTATGCTTGCTCTTCTCTAATTCATTTGTTGTATGGCAGGTAAAGTGGTATTTCAATTTTTAAAAATTGCAATTATAAACATGTTGCTCCCAAGGTTAAACTTTAATGGCTCCTCGATGTTATGAGGATAAAAATACAAATACCCTAAGGGCAAATGATGTGCTTCCTCTATTCCTCTCTCTCCAGCCACACTTCTGACTTGCTTCCTCTTTGACTCCATCATCTACT
The DNA here is from genome assembly GCF_002837175.3 of Physeter macrocephalus. Classification (NCBI taxonomy): domain Eukaryota; kingdom Metazoa; phylum Chordata; class Mammalia; order Artiodactyla; family Physeteridae; genus Physeter; species Physeter macrocephalus. The sequence continues at coordinate 54,958,921 of NC_041220.1, forward strand.
TCTTCAAACACATGCTGTTTTCTCTTTCTATGAAGACTTCTGGGCCTGGAACACTCATTCTTCCTCTCTTGTCTCTTTGCCTGGTTATCCCCAACTGATGTAGGCCTCAGACTGGAGGCCCCTCTCATCTGCTCCCATTTCCCCTTCTCATGGTAACTTGCATCATTCCACAGGAAATTGGTTCATGCCCTCTGTTTCCTCCACTAGACTGTGACCCCTATGAGAGTGTATCTATCTGGTGATTCCTCAGTGCTGAGTACAGGGCCTGCAGGTTAGTGGGTGCCCAACAAATATTTGTTGAATGAATCAATACATGATTAGAGTGAGGAAGAATCCTGAAGCAGGTAGCTAACTCATAAACAATTAAATTTTGTAATAGAAGTGAAACTTACTATGAGTCTGAATGGGGATAGAAAAAGTAGGGGAGGAGTAGAGATAAAACACTGAAGGGAAAGAGAATGGATTTAAACTGCTGCTGTGGATATGGGAGATGAAGCCAAAAATGCAAGAAAAGTATCAGAATTTAGGGAAAAATTGATGTATTTGGGTTGGATATTACTTTGAAGTGCTTGAAGTGGAGATTTAAATATATTAGTTGACATAAAGGTGTAGAAAGATATCAAGGGTACAGATTAATGAGTCCTCACCAGCACTGTGGCTATGAGATTAAATAAGGTCATCAAAGTGAATTTAGAGACTGAGGCAAGATGACTAGTAATATAAATGACTAGTAATATTTTTTCAACTATATTATTTTATTAATTTTTAGTGTGCCTTATCCATCCCCAGGGGGCATATGTGTTTCAAAGTTCGGGTTCAGCAACAAAAATGACCCAGAAAAAAGAAATCGCCTTGAATAATTTACTACCCAGTCAATCAAATTTCTAATTAAATTGTGGTGTCACATTCCAAAACATTCATTTTAAGGATATTTAAAGGATATTAGTCCTATTCTAAGCTTTATATAATTTTTTTTTAAATTAATACATTACCTTAAAAAAATTCACGTGGGAAACTTGGTTTGCTAATGAGAATGAATCTGAGGGTTTGGAGAAGTGGGTTTTAGACCTATGGATAATCTTTGGCAAATCAGATTCCCAGACAAGGAGCTCTTACATCCAGTAAAATGAGTAGGTTGGCTAGATCAACTATTCCCGCACTCAATGTACGTAATTACCATCACGACTGCTTGGACTACTGAGTTTGATTCTGAGGAGTACAGTCCTGAAATCTACATTTTTTGATGGATTCTTTCAAGGAGATTATTATGTTATTAGTTTTCAGGTCTTAATATGAGAACCAGTGACCTGGGTATTCCCTCAGGGTTCTTCAAGAATCCTAAATGAGCTATGTCTATTTTTTCATTAGTCCTATGAAATCTGTTCCTGTCTCCATTTATATCATTTTCTATTTGGTTAATTTCCATTTCTACTCTCTCTGCACTGCAGCAAAAGGAATGTAAACCTGGAAAATTCTCTTAATGTTTCCTTTAAAAACATTTTCATGAATACTAAAGGAGGAAAGGGGGAGATCAAGAGAAAGAGAATTCTATTATCTTTAATTTCTGGTACTGGGTGTTTTCCTATCCCTCCAACTTACTTACTTCTGGTTTTGCACATTTGTTTCTAAAGCATGTAACTCTGAAGCATACTGGAAATTGGATCCCCAGCTCAGATGTGAGTGGAAATCAAGGATCAGCAAGTGGTGTGGCCTCTAAAGTGATATCTGCAAGCATAATGCAGAATTTTATTTCTGAAGAGCAGTGTGAGTTCCCTTCAATTTTCCACACCTCCTCTGGAGCCATTTCCCCATCCCAAACATGGGAGAGACTGAAGGACAAGAGAGATCTCATCTAGAAATGTCATAGAAAGACTTAGGGCAGGAGGAAAGGCTATGCTGATGTATTTTCTCATCTGCATGGAGCAATGTGTATTTTAGTACAGTGTTAAAAATCCTGAAGCAATTTCTCTCATGTCACAAGTTTAAGGCATTATCTATGAATGAGTCAGCCTGGGAGTTGCCATGGTAATGAATCTCATCCCTTTGGAGTCAGTCCCTCTGATGTTGCCACTGAAATACCTTAGTTTGAGGAGGATCTAAAGTTCCCATTACATTTCAATATTCATTATGTTATACATGCAAGATTACTTGACTAGAAATCACTTTTAGAGATCTATAAATAGACATGCTACATCAAACTTGTTTCTTCTGCAAGATTTTAAAAAGTCCACAAAATTCCTTCCTGTGCTCACAGCACATCTCTTTCTCTCTCCCTCTCTTTTTCCGTCCCCTTTCTTGGGTATAAGTGTGTGCATATATGTGTGTAATCAATGGCTTTCATATTTGAAATATTTGAAGAGGACACTATGGACAGCAGTCATGAGCCCCAATTTTCAGGGGAGTGGTTGAAAATACTAGTGGGTTGACACACTGCAACTGTACAAGAAGGCAAATAATGCTGTAGTTTAGTGTGGCGTCACCATGGGCAGCATTTGTGAGGTTTCCTGATTCATATTCCAGGGAAGATCTGCTTGGCAGAAGAAAATTGCTTACAGTTGCCATACCTCCAAAAAACAGAAGTCCAGAATCTTCTTTGTCAAACAAGGTTCTCAATAATCTGTCTCAACCTACTTTTCCAATATTGTTTGCCCCTTGACTACCTGCCCACTCAAGTGTACCCTCCTGCTGACACAAAAGACTATTTCCTTAACATTCTAGTATTTTTGCATATCTCTGTCTTTGGTTGTATTTTTTTCCTCTTCTTAAAACTCAAAATCCTACTTATATCCAAGGCCCAAGTTGGTACCAGTTTCTACAAAGAATTCCCCAGTCCCCACTCCAAGCCAAATTAATCTTCCCCTCTGCTCTTTGTTACTTTGTTAATTTCTCTGCTACAGCATTTACCCATTCTGCTCAGTATGGTCATGATTTGGCTTTTTCACCTGTATCCCCACTCTATGCTTTCAAAGTTGTGGCCCATGTCTCATTCATCTTTGTATGCCCACAGTATCTAGCACATAGACACCAGTAGCTGTTTACTAGACTTAATTCATATTAATAGGAATTGAATAAATAATGAATAAATAATGCTCACTCCATAATGTATAGCCAACTGAGGAGCTTTGGCATTCTGGTTGTTCATGACATGCTAGACCAGGCATAATGCACACAGTCTGGTCTCTAATACAGTGTATGAGTACTCCACTTCTGAGTTATGCATGATGTGCTGTCAGCTGTGATAGTTTCTCTAAAATCCACTGCTGAGCTGCACTTTTAGAAACTGTAGTCTCATGTAGTATCATAATTAGAGTATAGGATTTGGAGTCAAATAGATCTGAATTCAATTCCAGCTTTGTCTTTTACTAACTCTGTTACCAATTCACTTAACCTTTCTGAGGTCCAGTTTCTTGACCATTAGTTTGGAATTAATCGAGATAGTAAAATGAAAAGCTTAGGATAGCACTTAATATACAGTTACGTATTCAACAAATAATCAACAAATAGTAACTACTGTAAGTGTAACTTAGAGATACCCCAAGAGGTTGCTTTATTTCAGTTGTTCCCACGATACCACTGGGCGTCCCTTTGTGATTGTTATACTGCACGTAAAATAGTCCTCTGAGGGTGTGCCATGTCCACAGCCATTATTTTTTGTACGTATTTGACCATACTCTGATCACACAACTTCCCCAGGCTAGCCACAACTCTCCGATGGAAAGAAAGAACATAAAAAGACTGGGTGGTGGGCTATGAATTGTCCTTAAATATTCATTCTGCATATTATGTATGCTCTGTACTGGATAAAGACTCTTGAGTTTGAAGGTAGGGACACAGGTGGTAGTATGGAGCAGAAACAAAGACACACAGAGACATGCAGAAAAAAGAAAAAAAAAAGACTAGCAAGAATTGCTGGTGAAAGGGGAACCAGAAGTGCTTACAGATAAGGTAAAGAAAACAAGCTGCTGAGTCCCTTGAATGGTGTTGCTGGGGATCTCTGGAACTAATTGTGGATCCTGAGCTGGGTCCTATTTTCCAGCGAAGCTCAACTATGTGGGTACTAAGTCTGTTATACATTCTTATAGATGCCTCCACATATTATCAACTCAAATAACAGGAACCCAACTCTTCTCTTTACAGCCTGAAAGTGCCTAGCTTAGGATCTCAATAGTTTTGATTTAGACATGTCTACTGTTTGAAACTTATCCCAAGGCAATCACTTATTCATCTATGAATAATTTTTTGAATAGTTACTATGTGCCAGGCATCCCGCTAGGCACTAGAACCCCAGGGGAGTCACTCCCTCCCTCCTCTATGCTATTCTTATGCCTTAGTATTAAACTTAATATACTAAATGGCACTTATCTATTTACATGTCTGTACACTTCCTAGACTCTACCTTCCAGGAAGGCAGTGTTCATGTCTTTTTGTTTTTTACCATGTCATGCATGATGTCCAGAACATAATAGGTATTCATTAATAATCTTGGATATTTGCTTTGATGAATAAACTGATCAAACAATGCTGAGTGATTTCTTGGTGACACTGATATGGGTTTTTGAAGACAGTATATAATACAGAGATTCAACCTTATCTTATTTCTAGCTATGAAGTTGTGAACATGCACCCTTCCCCCACCACCCAAGCTTTTATGTTAATTGATTTGGCATATAAATAAGGAATTTTGAAGTTCTATGTGTCCTAGAGTTCTCTTATTATGTCCCTTTATTGAAGTCTTTAATCAATTAATTTTGTTCTAAGTAAAGTCTGTCTCATGAGATTCTTGGCATCATCAAAATAAGGACTTGAGGCAAGCATCTCAGGTATTTCACAGAAACTATTTTTTTGATACAGTGCCATTGAAGACACATGATGTACTTATGGTCCGTTTAGCTTTTCCCACTCAGCAACACCAAGGAACAATGGCCCATCCCCATCGCTTGTAATTCCCCCTCCAGATATTAAAAAATGAATGTTGATTTCAAACTCTTAAGGACAGAAGCCTAGTTGTAATTTCTAAAGGGCTTCTGCTGTACTTCATTGTAAGACTATATTATTTGACAAATTTGATTATAAGATTCAACAGTGAGAGGATTTCTGAGAAAATTTTGACAAGAGAAATATCCAATAAAATACTGTAAAAGTTACAACTGGTATTCAGAAGAAAGCCTTGAACTAAGTAAGTACTTTCGGTCATGGTGCTTACAAAGTGGGAAGAAATGGGAACATTTCCTGAGCATTTACAATGGACCTGATACATAGCTATTCACTTTTTATACGTTATCTCACGTAGTAGTCTTAGCAACTAATAAAAGCAGATATAATGTTAATAAAAACTGAGGTTCAGAGACATTTAAGAGGCTACTTGTAAATGTCGGAGCTGGGTTTTGAATCCAGGTATGCCTGACTCCAATGTTGTACATTTTCTACTACACCATGCCTCCTATAGTGGGCTGAATGGTGGCCTCCCAAAAGATATGTCCATTTCCTAACTCCCAGAACCTGAGAATGTAATCTTATTTGGAAAAGGGGACATTGCAGATATAATTAAGTTAAAGATCTTGAGATGAGGTCATTCTGGATTATTCACGTGGTCCTTAAAGGCAATCACGAGTGTCCTTGTAAGAGACATACATGGGAGAGACACAAGGGAGAAGAGGAAAAGGTGATGTGAGGGTGAAAACCAAGCTTGGAGTGATGTAGCCACAAGCCAAGGAATGCCTGAAACCACTAGAAGTTGGAAGAGACAAAAAAGAATTCTCCCCCAGAATTTTCAGAGGGAGCACAGCTCTGCTGACATCTTGATTTCAAGCTTCTGGCCATTAGAACTCTGAGAGAAAAAATGTTCTGTTGTTTGAAACCACCTGGCTTGTGGTCATTTATTATGGCAGGTGTAGGAAACTAACACCTTCTAAATCTGTTCTTTTGAATTTTGTATATTTTTTGGATATTTACTAACATAAGTAGTCACTCAGTCAGCCTTATCAGTAATATTTTAGTACTTAGAATTTTAGGTTCTAGAATTTTAGCTTCTATGTAGAATATAGAATTTATCATGTCCCTACCTTCAGTGTGGTCAGGGAGAAAAGATGGATACACATAAAACAATTAATGAACAGTATTTATTCATATACTAAGGGATATTTATTCAGTGAATATTATGCAGCAAAGATAAGTTTTAGGTGCTAAACATGCAACAATGAATAAGATAGAAAACTTTTCCATTCTCAATGAAGTTCCAGGGAGAAACAATGGCTAGTTCCGGATTCTAAGACAGGAACAAGCTTGGTGGGCTAGAGGAACAAAAGGAGATCCACCTTGTATTAAGTTTTTCAATGGATGTGAGCTGACATTATTATTGTTATTGTTATTATTCTTTACCCAACTAGCACCCAAGCAATATATTTAGAATTTGCTGACCAAAAACAATGTTTTTTTTAAATATATATTTTTAAAAAATATATAAATGCAAACGCGAAGATACAGGGTCAGTCTGACCCAGCAATGAATGAGGCGATTGCTTATGGGGTCCAATACAGCAAGCATCTCCAAAATGTTTTCTCCATCTATGTGTCATGCACATGTATACATGTGTACATCTACCCTATACGTAGTATTCTAGGGAAAAAAATCACACTAAAAATGAATGTACCATATTACATTGTTTTGTCCCTATGGTTTACTCTAAAATCTTTACCTAAAAGTGTGTGTGCTCCTCCTGTCCAGAAAGAAAAATCAACAGAAACCCTTGACATTTTAGAACAGGACACCTTAAAACGGAAGGGAAATAATACAGGTGAAGAAAATGAGAGCTACCATGGAAGACACATTTTATACAATTCACATTGTGCCTGAGGTCAGCACTGCTGGAGGGGCATTGTTCACTCAATTGACAAGCTAAAATAAGAGAGAAAAAATGTGGAATCCTTGTTTCTAGTGACATCCTCCTTGCGTCCTGTTTTGACCTGCCAGACACTGGGTGGGGGAAGCATTTTAGTTGGCTGCTGTTACTCCATAACATCTTAGAAAAGTCCTACCAGGGTACTGCTGCTAAAAGTATTGGTACAGACTTTCTGAATGCAGTTCACAGAATATTTTTAGTTTATAATGAAAACTACATCTGCAATTCCAGATTCCAGCAGGAAGGTCAAAGAAATCATGCTTTCCATGAGGACTAGGTTATTATGAAGCTGAGATGATTTTAATAGAAGGAAATTGATAAAGACAAAATGTATTTATTTTATAATATACAAGCAAATGCTAATAAAGGAGACCGAACATCATTGCGTCAAGTAGTAGTTATTTACCTTTCACATCCCAGGCACCATCTTTGTTGTCAATTTACTTGGGTATCATCCTTGACTTTGTCTTCTCCTCCTTCACTCAGGCCACCCACCAATCCAATCAATGACAAATTTCCTTCATTTACAGCTTCTAAACCCTTGAACAACGCTGGGGGTTAGGGGCACTGACCCTCCATGAAGTTGAAAATCCACATATAATTTACAGTCCATGCTCCATACCTGCAATTCCTCTGTATCCACATTCTGCATCCTTGGATTCAACCAGCCTCGGATCCTGTAGTACCACAGTATCTACTACTGAAAAAATGTCACTTAAAAGTGGACCTATGCAATTCAAACCCATGTTGTTCAAGTGTCAACTGTACACTTCAGAATTATCCCCTTCTGTCTTACTTAGTGCCATAATCCTAGTTCAGGCCATACTCTCCTCTCTTTTGAATAACTGTACAGTTCTAACTGGTTTCCCTGCCTTCAATTCACCCACCTTTCAAATTCATTTTTTCACATTATCATCAGAGTAATCATGTTGTAAAATGAGAATCTGATCATGTCTGTACTTTTCTCATATGGTTTCCCATTGCTCTAAGGATTAAATTCAAATGTCCTGACATGATTCCTCAGACCATTTATGATATATTTATATGCCCAGTCTCATCTCTCATTTATTCCTCCACCTTGAGCTCTACTCTCTAGCCATGAAATCTTATTTGTTATTTATTGAATGGACCATCTGATACCATTTCTCTCCTGTTTCCATTCACTAACATTCTGAATCTGCCTTTCAGCATTTCTACTTCTCTTTGCCTTCGCCCCAACCCTGAACTACACTCTCTGCCTGTGCTTCCTCTCCATCTCGCATTACTTAGTCCTAAATTGATGACATCAACTTAGATGTCCCTTCATCTGGGGATAACTCCTTCACCTCACAACAGTGGAGATCTTATAGCACCCTGCGTTCAGCTTTATTTTACATTTATCATGTTTGCTGAAATTACCTGTTTTCTTAATGTCTTCCCTCTATAGTGTAGGCTCCCCTGGGGCTGGAATTATATTTTATTCATCCATTCTTTCTAGTATCCAGCTGATGTTTATCTCATAGTTATCCTCCTCAAGAAGTATCTTCTGAATTAATGAGTCAGACAAACAAAACAGTCATTTCCAAGGGGGGATGGCTATAGAATCTGCTCCTGTGTTATGTGAGTCATTGGCTCAGGACCATCTTTAAATGGTTGGTCACTTACTAACACATGGTCTTGGGATGCTGTTCGGTGTGATAGATATTTATATTTACTTAAATTCATGTGCATCGCCAGAGAAGAAACCAAGTATTCAAGATAATAGGCTCTTTAGTCCTAGCTTAAAAGCTATTAATAAAGATATGAAGTGTTTCTGAAAAATGATTACCGTCTTCAGAGAAATCATCATCCTCTGCTTGTCATGCAGACTAAGAAGCAGAAACTTATGTATAGAGAAAAGAATGAAGGAGGCAGGCAGACAGGAGCAATTGCGAGAAATGGAACAGGAGGCCTGATGGATTTTCAATACCAGGTTCCATTCCTTCCTGGAGGCCCACTGCAGCCCCTGCATAGGGCTGGAATTCAGCCCAACACACTAGTGCAACAATATCAGTTTGTTTACGACTGTAGTTCATTCAAATTGGTTGGCACCCATGCTGTATTCATTTTTTTTGTATTCATTTTGAAATATTTTCTACCCTCCAATCTTGCTCATTTAAAAAATATCTTTCTTACAGTCACTCTGAAGAATTGAAGATGAAATATTTGATACACAATCACTGGAGGAATATTTAGGCTCTTGGCATAGAAGTCTGAGATTTGGGAGTTGTTAAATAATTTGACTATCACGTGTGCCTCCATTTTCATATAAGAAATAGCCCCTTTTTTGATAAACTAGCTTAAGTTGGTTCCAGCTTTTTAGAACAAAAGATCTCTTAATCATACAGTTCAGGTTAAAGAAATAATGGGCTGGGACATCCCTGGCGGTCCAGTGGTTAAGACTTCGCCGTCCAATGGAGGGGGTGCGGGTTCAGTCCCTGGTCAGGGAGATAAGATCTCACATGCCTCGTGGCCAAAAAACCAAAACATAAAACAGAAGCAATATTGTACCAAATTCAATAAAGACTTTAAAAATGGTCCACATTAAAAAAAAGAGAAATAATGGGCTAAAGTATACATGACCCAAAGTAGAGGAAGAGGAGGGGTTCCTTCTCTTGGTGGGAATTAAGAAAAAAAATGTAGTGGGAAACTTGAATGTCAGAGCTAAATAACTCACTTGTATGATCTGTTTGTCCATTTTGTTTTACATGTTACCGCCAATGGACTATTTTTTTCTTACACCTGACAAATGTGATTGTTGCTAAGATAATTCTGTCCTTTTTCTTCATGGTAGAAAAAAAAGAGTTTTAATAGCCCTTTTGGGATTTTCCAAATTTCCCTGGCATCTAACCTGCTTGGAAGGCGTTCCCATCCATTTCTCTAACTGTTATAACTTTTACATTTGTATGAAGCAAAGCCACCAGAGAATTACATATTTTGATGAGAAATTTTCGGCTCCAATAGAACTAGTCTTTCTCAATTACATTTCCTTATTATGTCCTTGGATCTGATATGAGAGATAAAGTAAGAAAAGTGCAGACAAAAGAATTGATATAAATTGCATCTCACAGTATTCACAGAATGTGTGCTTCTTTTTAAGTATTGTTTTGCTTTTTATGCATCCTGGGAAGAGTGTAAAAGTGTGCTTTTTCTTATTTGATTTAGCTGCCAGGAAAATAGAATTGCAGTCTTCTACAACTGTGTAGCATGAAGCAACCTGTGTTTCCATGTGATTTTCTTATCTCTGTTGTTCTTTTATTTTCCCATAGCTCAGATTTACTAATTTTTTTAATTGAAATATAGTTGATTTACAATGTTATTTTCAGTGTACAGAACAGTAACTCAGTTATATATATATATATTTTTTCAGATTATTTTCCCTTATAGGTTATTACAAAATATTGAGTATAGTTCCCTGTGCTATACAGTAGGTCCTTGTTGATTATCTATTTTATATATAATGGGTTGGTCAAAAAGTTTGTTTGCGTTTTTCCGTAAGATGTTATGTGAACCCTTTGGCTAACCCAGTAGTAGTGTGTATATGTTAATCCCAAATAGTAGTGTTACCTATTCTTTTTAATTGTATGTATTTTTGTTGATTTTTTCATATCTCTCATGGACTACACTAGAACTGCCATATTCAAAGTGTAATCCCTGGACATAAAATATCAGCATTACCTGGGAGCTTGTTGAAGATGCAGAATCTCAGACCCTACCCCAGAGCTGCTGAGCTTGCATTGTAACAAGATTCAGGTGATTCATATTCACATTAAAATTAGAAAATACCTGAGTAGAGCATTAAGACTAAGCTAACTTAAATTTATTGTATCTAATTTGGTGGTCAAAGTTATGTATTGGTGTCAGTACTGGTAGTTTCAAATTATGGACCTAAGTCAGTTACGGAGTTGATTAAAAATGAAAATTTCTAGACCTCAGCCTCAGAGACTTTGATCCAATGGGGCCAAACTGAGACCCTGGAGTCTATATTTTGTCAAGTTCTTCAGGTGATTGGGATTCAAACACAGGCTTAAACCATAAGAGATCTTCACTTTCTCAAGGATATGATGTCAAAATACCAGGCTCTAATGTCAACCACTATAAAGCTTCCTCAGTTGTTCTAAGATGGATAAATAGAGGTGGATAAATAACATAAATTTATAAGTTGGGGGTGAGTTATAAGCAAAAGGACTGAGATGAGAGAGACCCTATAAGCAATAGAGACTATAGTCTCAAGGCCTTTGTTATATGTCTGCTTTGCTGAGGTGAGGAGTTAGATCTGATGTATTTATTTACTGTTGGGAACTGTTTTAGAATCATCACTCTTTCGAAGCCTGTCCATTCTCAGTGATATGCTTCTAGGCCTGCATGAAGGATTCAGTAGGTGGGGAAAATGATAGAAAGATTCACAATCCTGATCAATTAAAAAGGTTAATTTACCTTTGCAAAGAAATCAAATGCACAAGTGAATGAAGGAGTAGAAATAGTTGGAAAGTGTAGAAGATGCAGTACAAGGAGGTTGGTCTTTGAATTATTATTGTTATACTTTTACTGTAAATGTTTGGGAGCCATTGATTTAAGCCATTCATGGTGAATTAGTCAGGCCTCCTTTAATTTCAGTGGAAGAAATCCAATTCAAACTCATTTAAATTTAAATAAGGGAATTCACTTATTTTCTTAGCTGAGAGGACCAAAAGGAACATCTTCCTATTTAGAACTCAGCTAGATCCAGGTATCAAATGATGTCGTACCTCTGCCTCACTCCATCTCTCAGCTTTGCTCATCTCTGCTTGTCTTCATTCTCAAATGACAGAGCTTCATGCACTGGAAAGATGGCTTCTAGCACTGCCAATAATAGCTTGTGATTTCCAAAAGAATTTTTCTTGACAGCTCTGGCAAAAGACCCTAGGAACATTTTCACTGGTCCATCTTTGGTTATATGCTTATGTCTCAAAGAATCACTCTGGCTAGGTTGAGAAAGAACTCAGATTAGTCAGGCTTAGGACATGCCTTACCTTGTCAGCCCTATCAGAACCACATGAACTAAAAAGGATTACTAAATCAGAGGGGCAGGTGATTCTCCTAGACCAAGGGGTTCTGGACAAATATATGCACGTCAACTGCAGTGGTCATGCTGAATTGGCTCGGTATCTTATGATACTAATCAGTGAAGGTCACCTCAAGACATTGATTCCAAATCAGTCTCAGATTAATAGACATACTCCTCCCTTTTACTTTGAAACATTGTCTATGCTACTCCTGTGGCCTGAATCCATAAATTTACTTCTCTCCTAAGTGCCTGGAAGGGATTTTCTTAAAAACTGAAGACCATAAATTCTCATCAGTTTTATTTTGTTTCATGGAGAATCAATAGTAAGTTGCAGCTAATCATCCATGCAACCTTCAATCCATACTGACTAAATACCATTTATGTTCCAGGAACCTTTCAATATTTTTTCTAGACAGCTCACTTCAATACAATGGACATAGCTAATTTAAATCACAATTGCTTTGGTATACATGGATATTTCTATTCCTGTAGTTTCCTGGATCAAATTAGTTTTTGTATTCTTTTGTTTATATATACATATATTGAACTGAAACAGATTAAATTCATTTTAGTTGCAAAATTCCCTAAAGTTTAATTTGATTTACTGGTTACATATTAGTGTATGGTTCAAATTTTAGTAGAATTTGTGAGAAGATCAGTCAAATAACCAAATGCCTTAAATTCTTGTCATTAAGTAAGAAGGGTTGACAAGCCTCTGGTGGATGTCACAGTCTATATAAGCCTGTTTGGAATTAGGATACAAATATTGTTGTTGTTCATTGCTAACAATGAATTTTGTTTAATTAGCAAATAGCATTAAATGTTTCAAAATAGAGAGGCAATCATCTTCATGGCAACTTCTAGTTAATGGTGCCCAGTTTATGCATCTCAACAGGACATGGACTTCTATACTAGATGGACAGTTTGGTGAACGATAATAAATACAACATTCCATTCCGGTTGACAAAATCTACCATTTCTAAAATTTTGCATAAGATATCTCACCACCTGTCCATTCTGATCTCAGTCCTTTAAATGGACTGCCATTGTTGTGGAGCAGGGGCTCTAAGCGTGTGGGTTTCACTAGCTGTGGCACGTGGGCTCGGTAGTTGTGGCTCGCGGGCTCTAGAGTGCAGGCTCAGTAATTGTGGCGCACGGGCTTAGTTGCTCCACGGCATGTGGGATCTTCCTAGACCAGGGCTCGAACCCATGTCCCCTGCATTGCCAGGTGGATTCTTAACCACTGCGCAAGTCAGCCCACACCCATCATGCTAGAAACCAAGCAGAGGCTTGACGTGGACAATCATGACGCTCTCTGGTACTCACCAGTCCACCTCCAGATCCCTGTCTCCTACCATTCCTTCTCCCCTAGCTCTCTGATCCCTGGTTACCTCACGTTTTCATACTTCACTTCCTGATATCTACCTGAAACCTCCCCTTCCCTTATCTTTCTAAAGGTCATTTTGGAATGGCTTATCAAACTTTGACTCTCCAAGTTAACTCTAGGGGAGGACTTGGTTATAAATTAACCTTCACAGCAAGTTAGCCTCTTGCATCCTTTCCCCCCATTTTTATATAATAAAGTTAATCCTACTCTCTCTGTCTCTCTTTGCATGATGATTTTAGATTATTTCTTTACAGGTGGTTGATTTTAGGGAAAAAATTGGTTGGAAACTTTGCCCTCTGGACTGTGGGCTTTACTATCATGATTTTGTTCTTAGTAAGCTTATATGTATAGACACTAAATATTTTTTTGTTAGTTTCCAGTCGCTTAATAAAATTAAAGACCAGATTAAAATAGCTCTGATATTTTAGTTTGGAGAGATAAACTATGTATAGATGGGACTATGGTTATCCATATGGCTACCATGTGGGTATAGAGGTTGTGATATTATTAAAAGTATAGAAGAATCTGTAAATTAAACAAGATTTTATCATCTAGCCCTATAAGAGGGGGTTGAACACACTCTTTTATTTCCCTAGAATCTGCAAAACTTTCCATTTGAGGGAAATTATAATGGTCTTCCCTATTCTTCTAGATAAATTCAGTCATTTTGATTTATTCTTAATCAGTTATCTTTATTTTTAACCTCTGGAGCATAGAATTATCTTTGTTCTCATGTCTCCCTAAGATTGTCTTCATCCATTCTTTTTTTTTTTCTTTCCTCTTTCATTCAACAAAGGCTACTGAGCACTATTATTTTTCAGGCTCTGCAAGTCACTCAAGGTAATCATAGTGTAACAGAAGGTATGACAGAGGAAAACCTGAAAGTTACATATACATATAGGAAGGACACCTGTTTTAGGGAAAAAGAAGGCTTCCTAGAGGTGGCATTTGATCCAAGTTTTTAAGCCTAAGTAGTAATTATTCAGAGGAAGAGAGGAGAGGCTGTTTCAGGTAAAGTATTCAGCATTTTTAGAAGGGCCAGCATGTTTAATAACACAGGAGACTTGGGAATTTTGAGAAGTAAATATGTCTGTATCATAAGTTAGATTTAAATCTGAAGGCATAAGAGAGACAGTAAATAATTTTTATCAGGGAATGCTTTGGTCAGCTGAACATTTTATAAAGATCACTCTGATAGCACAGCAGTGCAGAAAACAGATTAGAGAGGGAGGTCAAGGAAGCTAGAGGCAGAGACCACTAGTTGACTGAGTCAGGAAATGATATGGGCTTACACCAAAGAATAGGGAGTAAGGATGGAGAAAAGAGACAGGTGAGAAAGATACTAAGAAGGAAGCATCATTGGGATTTTAGTGACATAAGATCTGACAATGGAGCTTTCACTTATTTCTCTTCCAACCACTGAAATGTCTCCAGTGGCTTCTCTTCTTTTCCTACACTTAGACTAAGCTGTGCAGAAAGTGAAATCCCTCGTGCTGTGGCCTCCTTCCATGTCTGCTTCCCCTGGGAGTCATCTGGACTGCCATAGATTTGTCTGCATGAAAGATGACTTAGTGTTAATAGCACTGATCTTTCTGTCTCTTTAACCAACTGCTGGTAGACTACCTCTCATGACCATGCTGGCAATTTCTGAAGGTTACCATGATAAAATGGAGTTCAACACCTTCCCCCCTAAAAGTAGCAACTCACCATTATCATTAAAAAAAATCCAACAGTCATGCTCTAGATTTTTCCAGAATTATGATATTTTGTTCTTTTTTACTATTGGCCCCTATACTCATTACATCCATTAAACATTCTAGTCTTACTTGTCCTTCAATGCCTTTCCAGCCAAAACTTTTTGCTAATGTCCCTTTCTGCCCTTTTCCACATAGCGTGCTATACATTAGGAAAGCAGAAAGCTTTTCTCTTTATCACTACTTCAAGACTAAACTCAAAGATTTTAGGAATGTAAAATCACATTTATCTATAAGTTTAACCGAGAATTTGTTTGTAATAGTTAATAGTTTTAAATTCATAGGATGTTCACCTATTAAAAGAACCTAATACAATCGTGTATGCAAAATAAATAAAATTTTATATAATAAAAAATCTTGTGGTCTTTTCTCCAAGGATATCTATCATTTTTTTGTCACTTGTATTGGAGAATTTAAATTTTATTTCTAGTTACTGTTGCTTTTATCAGATTCATATATTGGTGACATTAATCTATTATCTTGTTTTCTTTTCCTATCTTTTTTTTTCCAAACTAAGCTAGTTATGGGTGGTTTTACTGTGTATATTACATGTGATATAAACCTACCCCCTAATTATTAGTAAATAGGGGGTACAATTACCCAGTGCTTGTCCTGATAAGATAAACAGCACTAATCTTTTCCAAAGTACAGAAGAAATCTGTAACATAACCTTTATTTTCACCTTCGTAGTGATTCAAAAGAGTATGATTAGAAACAACTGATTATTAACCTATTGTTAGAAATATCCTAAATTACTAAATGTACATGTAGAAGAGATGCCTTTAAAAAACTTACAAATAGCAATGAAAATCTGAAATCAACATTGGTGGTTTTAAATCTCCCTATAAATATCTTGAAGTATTGAGATATTGACTGAAAGTTCTTGAATACAGAAATAAAAATGAGAGATTAATATTCCCCAAAACTTTCTTTTACATTCTTACCATGTAAAATACCACATTTTCATGTTAAAACTAGTGGATAAAAATTGGATGAGAAACAGAATATTTATGTAGTGTCAAAAAATTATTTTGCAATTGCAGAGAGGAAAATTCTAACTTATAATGGAGAAATCTGGAGGCCTTCACCTTAACCAAATGGTCAAAGATAATGTCACCATTAATAGAATAAACCAACATCATGTGCCTTCTGATGGGATGAAAGGAGAACATAGTCTTATTTCTGTAACATCTCTGTCAAAAATGCATAACCTGAATTTAATCATGAGGAAACATCCAACAAACTAAAATTGAGAGATAGTCTGTAGAATAGCTTGCCTGCCTCTTAAAATATATTGAGATCATGAAATACAGAGACTGATGAACAGTTCTATGTTAAAAAGACATGATCACTAACTGCAATCTGTGATCCTGAATTAGAAACTAGAATGGGAAAAATATAGTTAGCTCTGAAAGACAGTTGAATTGAGGAAAAATTGGGACAATTGAGGAAACTTTAATATGAACTTTGGAGTAAATAATAGCAAGGTGTCAATGTTAAATGTCCTGATTTTGATAATTGTACTGTGATTATAAAAGGAAATAGCCTTGTTCTTTAAAAATATACACTGACGTGTTTAGGGGTAAAAGAACACAATGTCTGAAATTTATTCACAAATGGTTCAGAAAAAAAAGTGTGTGTGTAACGAACAAATATTGGAGGAGATAGGCAAAATGTAAACAAAATGGGAATTCTTGATATTCTCAAAATATTTCTGTAAGTTTGAAGTTATATCAAAATTAAAAAACTGCACAAATATATTTCCTTTTATCTATCATAATTTTTATTTTTAAAAGAATGCTAGCTTTTTCTAGTACTCTAGCACTTGGTGAAAGGTCTTTGCATGTTTTATTTATTTGCATTTTATTTTAATTAGTGTTTGTCAAAAGAATGTAAATACATTTAAAATGTACCCATGTACACTTAAAACAATAAAACAGCATGGAAGCATTTTCCCTATCTTGTTTCCTCCCAGACTTTTAACCATTTCAATTTTTAGTGTTAGTAGATGCTTCCAAACTTCTAAATAATATGCCTATTTTTTCCTCTCTTAATTTATCAATTTAGATGTCCTCTACAGACTTCTTGCTATTGTAGACTAAGATTTAGCTCACATATATGTTCCCTTCCTCACAATATAATTGTGAAATTATTTTTAGTAATCTTTGAAATTGAAATGTTTTCTTATATTTCAGTTACTTATTTTCTACACTGTCTCTTGACTCCACTTTGTAAAATAAGGATATTTACATACGGTGTCTATCTGCATGTCTCCTCCAAGCCACCTCCCAATCTGTGTCAGCTGTAGTTTTGCTCTCCCTAGACAGGGTTGATTGATAGTATTTACATTACATTCAATAGGCATAGTTAAATCTCTTGTATTTGTCTATGGATTTAGCCTAAAAATTAAAAATTGAGAAACAGTATCTTTTCCCTCATGACTATGAGAAAAAGCAGAGCCAAGTAGTGTACTATGGTTATGTTTCCCTACCTCATGTTCAAATATCTAATCTCCAGAGCTCAGAAGAATGCCCAATGATTCTCCTTTCCAGCACATCACCAGTAACTCAAAATTGTGCCAAATTTCACTTTAGCATTATACTTTTTTATGGTCTTTATCCCCAGATTGCCTTTCTGTGTGGGGTGGGTGGGTGTGTGTTTGAAAGATGGGACAAGAAAACCATATTCCTAATGTCTCATAGCTTCTGACTCATTGGTGGCTTGGAATCCATTCCTTTTTCTAAAGAACACTGGCTTTTAGCTTAATTGTTCTTAGAGTTTTTAGTTTTCTTTCTTTTTAATTATATTCTGTGCTTTTAAATTAATCTTAAATTCTAAGTTTCAATAATATTTTCTTTTCTCTAACTCCATCCCTCTTTTTCACCTCTTTTCTGGAGTCTTCCATCAGCTTGATCCTATGTGGTTGGTTCCACTTTAGATTACTAGAGATGTCTTTATGGGATTTCCCTTCACTGCTTTTACTAATCCATGGATCCCAAATACTTCTTTCCCTTTTAAAATTTACTTTGTCAATTTTCTGATGAACATTCTCAAGTGATTTTCTAAGTAAGGGTTTCTTCGCATGAGATAGATCAATTTTAAGCATTGAAAATCTTGAAATGTCTTTATTCTCTTAATTTACTGATAGTATTTCTGGCCATCCAATTTTAGATTTCAAACTATTTTCTCTCAAGACTGAACTCAATTATCTATGTATGCTAGCATCTTGTGTTGCTGAAAAGAAATTTATGATTTATTATGATTCTCATTCTCTAGTGGTGACCTTTTTTTAAGGTCGTTGTTGTTTTGTTTTGTTTTTTCACTTCCCTGGGGGCTTTTAAGATTTTTTTCTTTATTTAGTGTTTTGCAGTTTCACAGTGATGTTCCACATGCTACTTTTAGCACATGATACTTTTGTCATTTATTCTTCTTTACATATACTAAAGATCTTCAATTTAAAGATCCATGCTTTTCTTCATTTCTAGAATGTTATTTAGTTTTTTAAATTAAGAATCTCGTTTCTTTCATTTTCTTTTCCTGGAATCTCTAATAGTTGAAACTTGAATCTCCTGGGCTAATGTTCTTTATCTTTCACTCTCTTTTTTTTAAACTATATTTTGGGGAATTCCCTTGATTTTATTTTTTCCTTGTTTTGGCTTTCTTTTTAAATTTCAGCTGGTATATTTTTAATTACCAGGGGCTTTTTATTGTTTTTGTTCCTTGTTCATAGCATCTTGTCCTAGTTCTAAGGATGTAATATCTTCTCAAACCTCTCTAAAGGTGTGAATTAGATTTTGTTAAAAATTTTTATTATTATTTTCTTTGTTTCTCTTTGTTTACTCTAGAGAGTAAGCTGTTTCTGTTTATTCTACTTGATCATTGTTATTTCACATGATTTCTTCAATTATACAGCAAATTTTAACTGACTATTGTGTTTAAGAATGAAGTAAATAAACTGACTGGAAGTTTGTGGACTCCGGTAAATTGATGGGAAGGTGGACATTATGTTGGGAAACCCTCATACACACAAAGCACAAACATCAACACTACAGTAGTGGCTACAGTGTGTTTTTGACCATTTATTCATTCTTTAGAGAACTCCCTTTCTTCACACAACCAAATTGGGAATAAATATCTGGCTACTAGATACTCTAAATATTGTAGTGGGAAAGTATGAAGTTGGGGTGAAGATCACAACAGAAGTTTATATTCACAGTTCAATCATTCATTCATTTAATCAAACCCCAAACTGTTATTAATGGTCTACAAATTGGTTAACCAAACAGACAAATTGCTCTTATGAAAGTGATTTTTTTTTTTGTAAAAGAGGCATTGAACAAGTAAGAACATAAAAATATAATATACTAGGTACTGTGAAGGAAATTAAAGCAGAGTACAGGAGATACAGAGTGATGGGTTTGAGGGAAAGGCAAGAGATAGTTGTTGTTTAGATAAAATGGTTAAGGAATATTTCTTTGATAGAATGGTATTTGAATAGGGACTTGAGAGAAATGAGGTAGAAAGACATGGAGATATTAAAGGAAGCATGTTGTAAACAGAGAGATTAGGAATGCAAAGCAAGATGGGATTTTTCCTGAAGGAATTAAAGATACTTCTCATTCTTGCCTTGGAGTCTCTCTGTGGTTCTGCAGGCATGCTGACTTCCTACTCAGTGGCAGGGTCCTCAGAAAATATTCTAGATGGTGGCTATTTCCATCTAGCTTCATCAGCTACCCTTATTCTTGTACTTTCTTTCATTCCAGAACTTTGTTGAGATTTTTAGTTCATTAATGACTCCATTCTCTGTTCATTGCCATGAAATTTTAGTTTACAAAAACTTTTTAATGAACTCTTTAGGAATAGATTGGGCTCAGATTGCCATATTGAACTAAATTAAAAACCAAAAAAACCTCTCTTAAAATGGTCTCTTATCCCCTTTTTAAAGCCGTTTCAAAACAAACCAAAAAATAAAGTTAACATTTTCATGAGGTTCTAAACCAGCCTAAGGGCATTGGAGAATTTTAATAGTAATGCTAAGATGAGGATATGTGTCATTATGCTATCTCTCACATCAGTGGGGAAATATCAAGAGAGAAAGTTAGTACATAATATATAAACAGTGATTCATACTGTCAAAAAGGACATAAAACAAAACTGTTTTAAAAAAGCAAGAAATTAAAACTGAATGGTACTTTCCCAATGAAATCAACCCAATGCCATGTTTTATGAATTGACTTTTACCCTTATTCAATATCACCATAGTTAAAGATCCAATAAATATATGATTTAATGAATCAAAGCAAATAAAATAAACCTAAGTTCCAAATATATGAGAACTCATTAAACTTCTATTTCTGAGGCAGTAGTCCAGAGGCTGGTTGTTAAATTAAACTGGAAATTTTAAAAAAAGGAAAAGAAAAACATTATATCTAAGTGTGGAATTCTGATTCTATAAGCTATAAAAAATTGTTTTTCTCTGCCAGAGAAATCAGTAATGGTTTTCAGGTACTGTACTTGTCAACTATAAGACAACCAGTGTCCTGAAATCCCTCCTGATAGTCAATCTTATCTGAAAGTGCAGTAGTTTACACAGGTTCCTGGAGATTTGGTAGCATAACAGAAATATAAACTGGGCCATCAAACCCCAGGTATTTGTTCTTTCATTGTTTCATAACACCACATGGCCCATTTGAAAATAATAAATAGTTTCTACATCCATACTCTGGCAAATTTACCTACTCTCTCTCTAGCATTGCAGAGACAGGTAATGATGAAATCTAAAGTAATGTATACATTACGTAAAACTGACTTGCACTCAAAAATAACAAGACTCTCCAGAAGGAACACTAGACTCAAGCAATCAGAAAACAGTCTCTGTTGTTTTTTTTTAGCATCTTTATTGGGGTATAATTGCTTTGCAATGTTGTGTTAGTTTCTGCTGTATAACCAAGTGAGTCAGCTATATGTATACACATATCCCCATATCTCCTCCCTCTTTCGTCTCCCTCCTACCCTCCTTATCCCATCCCTCTAGGTGGTCACAGAGCACCAAGCTGATCTCCCTGTGCTATGCGGCTGTTTCCCACTAACTATCTATTTTACATTTGGTAGTGTATATATGTCCATGCTACTCTCTAACTTCATCCCATCTTACCCGTGTCCTCACGTCCATTCTCTACATCTGCGTCTTTATTCCTGTTCTGCCCCTGGGTTCTTCAGAACCGTTTTTTTTTTTTTAGATTCCATATATATGTGTTAGCATTTGTTTTTCTCTTTCTGACTTACTTCACTCTGTATGACAGACTCTAGGTGCATCCACCTCAATACAAATAACTCAATTTCATTTCTTTTCATGGCTGAGTAATATTCCATTGTATATATGTGCCACATCTTTATGCATTCATCTGTCAATGGACACTTAGGTTGCTTCCATGTCCTGGCTATTGTAAATAGTGCCGCAATGAACATTGTGGTACGTGACTCTTTTTGAATTATGGTTCAGAAAACAGTCTCTTTAGTTCTCTTCCAGGGCCAAGAACAACAGAGTTTTTGTGTGAATGTGAGCACACAGAGGCTTTTAACCATGCGAGAGGAGGTGGTTTTGCAAAATCATAGACAGACCTTCAGCTTTGCTTTTAAGCCACTTGTTAGTCTCGTCACTGGTCAATCTTCAGTAGGCTTGTTTCCTGTAATTTCTCCTAAAGGACATTAAAAACTTGACTTGAAACTAGCTTTCTTGAATATGACACTAATTTCTTCAGTCAAGAAATATTTATTGAGCCCCAACTATGTACTGTCGACTGAAAAAAATGCACAACCTAAAAGTTGAAAATTATGTCTTATTCGGCAGACAAAACTGAGGACTTCATTCAGCCTTCATATATCGCTCTGAGGGCGTGCTCCAAAGAGGTAAGGGAGGAGTCAGGATATATAGAAATTTTTGCAACAAAGACCAGGTAGTTGGAACATCAAAAGATTATTGTTAATTAAAGAAAACCAGATATCTCAAGTTAAGGAATTTAGCGCATTTCTATGTATGAGAAGATGCAAGAGTCTGGGCTCACTGAAATCATCTCTTTGATATGCACCTCAGCTATCTGGGGCCAGTATCCTGAGCTTTCTCATCCTGAGTCCCCACAGGGTGCACAGTGGTGAGGTGGGGTGGCGTGGTAACTGTAGCAGTTGAGTGCAGGATGGCAGGCATCCTGTTTCTATCCTGAGTGCCCTCAGGGCTCACCGCCCAGGCAGCTGTACTGTGATGGCTGATAGCTGCAACATCCTTTGTTTACTGAAAAGACCAGGCAACATTTTTTTTTCATTGACAGTACCAAGCACAGTGCTGAGAGCTGGGGATACAGTAGTGAGTAAAACACAAAAGAATCCGTCCTTTTGGCCCTTAGAGCATATGGAGTCCCTGCCCTCATTTCACTTATGACCTACTGCAGGAGACAAGCACTAATTAATAATTACACAGCTAAATATGTAAATTAAATGGTAACTAGTGTCATAAAAGAGAAGGCGTATGCCTCTATAAAAACATGTAATAGGAGGATATGACCATTCCTGGTTGAGGATGTGGGTGAGTAGTGAGGAAGATTTCATAAAGAAGGCATATTTGACAGGAGCCAGAGTAAATAAAAGTAAGGCAGAAGTAGGCTTTGGGCTGAAAGGACAAGTTGTGCAAAGGCCATGTTGCAGTAGGGAGCATTATATTTTCCAGGAACTGAAAGGAAAGCCATGGTAGCTAGAGCCAGACATCATGGGGAAAGGAGCATACAATGACTTGAGGCTGCAGAGATGAGCAGGGGCCAGCCCACGAGGAGCTCGTTAAGGTTTGTGGTTTTTATCCTGAGGGCATGGCTTCTTTTAAGCAGTGAAGTGATATGATCCAATTTGCATTTTGGAAAGAAAACCCGTGGCTTGGTGTAGGGGAGAGACTGGGGGGGAACAAGAGGTGTACAGATCAGTTAAGAGATTATGCAGGAAACAATCATCCATGCAAGCGATGTGAAATTTTTAGCAGGCTTTTCAATATACTTCTCAAAATCAGATGCTTAAAAATGACACAATGATTTATACACTTGGAAAGTAAAGCTAGACTACCTATATCGATCTATCTGTCCACCTATTTCTACATTTATCTTCCAGCTTTAATTATTTTTTTTTTCTGAGCTGACCTCTTTTCCATTCCTGGAAGGTTGATTATCTCTTCTTGCCTGGAGTCTTTGAACACTTGGTGTATCCTTTTCCAGGGAAAGCTTTTCCTTCTAATCACCCTTTGCCTTAGTTAAGTATCTCTTTCTCCAGGAAGCCTTAAATTGACTCTCAAAATCCAAGATAGCTACATTTATGATGACTCCCATTGCACCAAATAGGTTGTGGTACTTAATTATTTATAACTGTTCATCTAATTCTAGTTTCTCTCTTTCAGCTCTAAGTGCCTTGAAGACAGGAACTATGTCTATTGTATCACCATTTTATATTATGAACCTATAGCACCTGGCACATCATAGAAAGTGGAAAAGTATTTACCAGTTAAATAGATGCAATACAATACACTTACTTGACAAGACTAAATCTGCATTTATCTTTGAAATATCTAGAGTTTTTTAGGGTGACAGTGCATATTGGTATTTGGTTTATGTTTTTTGGTGAGAGGGGCATCTAATTTACTTCAGTTTTGCATCTGCTTTGCTAGTGATTGTCCATCATGCTTCTTTTATGGTGAATACTCTAGAGAGCAGACTGGCATGGACCTGCAGTTAATTGAAGAGGATATTTAATTTCTGTACCTTTGGGTAGGAGAGGAGAGAGAAAGGTAGGTGGATAGGTGAGAAGGAATGAAATATTTGGAAAGAAATGATGTTGGAAGTTCACTGCCTATGGAATGATTTTGACATTGTGTACCTGTGATCTGCCTTTTGGCGAAAATAGCCTCATGGAAAATCCAAGCACTACCAATAGCACTGCTTAAGCCTCAAGGCTTATGAGACATATTAGCTCACCTGGAGATATTCCATTTTTAATTGTCACACACTAGGGCTGTTGCTATGCTGTGGTTACTTTGCAGGAACCGATGATTGTGCCAAGAGTTGAAATTTAGCTACAGACCCCCAGAGTCACCCCCTATTTGAGTGAGGCAGATTTCATCCATATGAATATGACTTTCCTCTTAAAAGTATGAGAAACCAGTCTTTTTTTTTTTGGCTATAAAATCCATCACAACAATACTGAATAAATATTTATGAGATGAGAGAAATATACTATGATGTTTTAGTCTATTAAAGCATATTCTATGCCTGGGGAAATTCATGACCAGCATCAGGAAATCATTAATTCTATGGCTGGTCTAAGAAGGGTTGCCCCAATCTCTTTTCCCAAATGCTAGGAAAAATTTACAGCAGCATTATTTTGGTGCATTAGAAGTCTTGGTTAATTAAGTATATTTATATTGCTGATGTTATTTTATTTTTCTTTAATACCTTTAGCTTCTATCACAATAAGTAGGTTGCCAGTAGGCTACTATTATTCACCAATATACAGTTTTGTACTCAAGCAATTTACCTAATCAAGTGAATATAATCAAACCCGCACTGGTGTGACACAGACCGGAAGCAGTAGAAGAGACGGCCAGCGGCTGGCAAGATCAACAGAGAAAGAAAAGTTAGGAGTCCTACATAGTGATATAAAGAACTAATTTGTGGCACTGCTCCCCTTCCCAGGAAATAAAGGTATGTCTGAACATTCCAGATGGGGAAAGCACTGAAATATGACAAAACAAGAAACCTATTCATGAAATCAGCTCCATGATATGTTTTCTATACACTAGATTAGACTTGCCTATTCTAGAATTTCATGTAAATGGAATTATACAATACCCAGTTTTTGCATCGTTTCTTCTGCCCAGCATGTTTTTGAGACAAATTAATGGCTCTCCTTTTACTAATGATATTGATAATGTGTGTCTTATATTTTGTTTTGATTAGTTTAGGTAGATTAGTCTAGGTACAGGTTTTTCTGATTCATTGATTTTCTCTTTATTATTTCCTTTCTTATACTTTATTTGGTTTAATTTTCTCTTCTCTTCTTAGCTTCTTAAGATGGAAGCTTAGACCATTGATGTAAGATCTTTCTTCTTTTTCAGTACAAGCATTTAAAGCTTTAAATTTCCCTCTCAGCTCTACTTTAGCTAATTCAATATTTTTGATTTGTGGAATTTTCTTTTTCATTTAGTCTAAAATATAACTACTTTGGATTTCTTACTTTTAGAGTTTAAAGGTTGCATATTTTTTCCATTACTCTACTTTAACCCATCTGCATCTTTATACCTAAAATAGATTTCTCATAGAGATTTTTCTGAAACTCTCTGCCTTTTCATTGGTGTGCTTATATATGGTTTATATTTAATATAATTAATGATATGGTTAAGTTAAAAATCTATCTTATTGCTATTTGTTTCCTCTTCTTTGTTTTTTTTTTTCTTTTCCTGCCTTCTTTTAGATGAATTAAATTTTCAGTATTCTATTTTATTTATTCCATTATTGGGTTACTAACTATTCATCTTCATTTAACTTTTTTAGTGGTTGCTCTAAAGATGCTCTATAGTATAATATGCATCTTTAATTGGTCACAGCGGGAGGCAATATTTTAAATCTTATTTTACAGATGAAATGACTAGAGGCACAGAAAGCTTTATATGCTTGCTCAAGATCATACAGCTTGTAAGAGGCAAAGAAAATGTTGAAAGAGAAACACGGAGTTTAGCCTAGATGGGGTTACTTATGTACAGCACAGCATATAAGCAAAGGGATAGTGAAAAAACATGTATGAACAACAGTAGAAGAAAGAAAATACATAGCAAAATACTTTCATGGCTAATGAACTCATTTGTGAAGAAAAAGATAAGGTCTTAGAAACTGTGGTACCAGTGAAGAAAAGAAGAAATAATTTCCTTAAACATTTTTCTGTTTATTCTGCGGGCACTGTTGGCCGTAGAAACTAGTTGATGCCAATTTAATTTGTATATCCAAATGCTCTAATACTAAATGATCTCATATATATCTCCATATATATTTGTGTTATAGTCCTTTTCAGTCCTTTTCTTTAGTCAAATTTTAGTCCTTTATAAAGGATGCTCAATATGAGCATATTGATATCATCTTTACATGCTTGACCTAAATAAAATTCTTCACTCTACTATTCTCATAATTAATATTATAAGTTTTTAATCCATACAAGATACTATAATTAGGAAATAAGACTTAATATAAGAAGGCATTCCTGTTTTTTTTCCTAGTCAAACTGTATCTGATTTTGGCCTATTTTTATAATTCTTAAAAATATCATGGAAATGGACAGCTGTATTCTGAACGTGGAAGCAGAGCTTAACCACCTACATAGAAAACATTTTTAGCACCTCATCTAGCTTATGCAGAAATGGAGGCTCACTGTAGAAAAAATAGCTGGGAAGAAATATGTATTTTGTTTAGATCCCTTATTCCCTCCTTTCTGCTGGTTCAGCTTCATTGCTGATCTTCCTGTAATATTTTCCAGTGTGTTCTTCTTCCTCTGACTCACCCTGTGCACAGCCATTAGTTTAATCTTGTGAAGCTTTTCACCTATTTGCTAAAAATTTCTGGGAGCTTATCTGCTAAATAACAAGCTTCCTAGCATAACATTAAAAAGCTCCACAGTCTGATACTTAATTTCCTTTCCAGACTTCCCTCTCAATATTCTATTACATCAACATCATAGTCAATGTGAATCCTGTGATTTTTGCCATTTTAAAATGTATATTTTGTTTTCCTGCAAGTCCAGATTTAACTTGCCATTCTCTCTGTCTATAAAGCTCTTCTAATGCCAACAGCCAATTTTAGAATCCTACCCATTCTTCAAGACCATGCAGTCTCTTCAACAAAATCTTTTACAAATGGTCCCTCAGGTTTTTGATCTCTTCTATTAATTAGTTTAAAGAACTGATAGACCTAGCTGAAGCCCTTATGACCTCAGGTTGTATAGTTAGGTTGTATAGCTTTTCATTCTCCTATTGATTTATTTATGCATATATATTTTTTTAATCTTGCTTTTCAGGTTTTAAATTTTTTGAAAAAAAGGAACTGAGTTTATTTCATCTTTAGCCCAGAATAATGTCTCTTATACAGTGGTTGTAAATAAATTTTATTTTTAAAAGTGAATTTAAAAATACTGGATTTACTGAATAAACAATCCCAAGGGATGTTTATGATGTCCAAACGTTGCAGGATTTGAAGAAGTCAGGAGAATTCTGGGTAATCGATCTATCAGCTCTCAGACCATTGTAGAATAACAGTCCCCTTCTTTGGTATGTTGATATGGACAGTATGGCAGCTATTTAGCTATTGTTTCTCACTTCCCACCCTAACTTTCTGTACTCAGACTGGGACTCCATTAAACACTTTTCATGATTCCCAGCTCATTCATCTCTGGCTCTGCGAGGGGAGGGAGCTAGAAAGAGGTTGCCACGCTAGAGGAGAGAGAAGGAATGTGCTCTTTCCTGTGGGCTTCCTGTGAGCTCCCTGTCCACTGTGGATCCTGTGGATCCTCAGCAAGACTTCTTCACCCCAGCAGTGACAGTTTTGTCCTGTGACAGCAGCTCTGGCAGTTCTTCCAGCACTTGCTGAACCTGCCCCATTATGCTGTCCCTCAGAGACACCAACCCCATGGGGCCCCTCCTCCAAGTGTCTGAGTTTTAATAATTCCAACCTCTTCCCTTACTTCACCAACCATGAGGGTAGTAGCTGCCTTCTGAAATTATTACATTCATGATATCTTCGAATTCTCTTTTTACTCTTTCAGTTGCTTAGTGTATCAAATGCAAAAGGAAGACTTTTACTGCAAAAAAACGAAGAACCAAGAAGTCTGAAAGTTATTTAACTCAGAATGAATTCAACAAATTGAGATTCAACATTGTCAACTAAAATTTTAAACCTCTCGGCAGAAGAGTGTTTCCTTGACCACTGACGATTCTGTTTTCAAGCATAAATCCAGTTATTTGATTTTGGAGGTACAGCTCTGGGCAATATGATCATGACAGTATGATCACACATTAAATGCTGACAGGGCTTTTCCAGAAGCTCTGCTTTAGGTTGTTTGTGGAGTCCAAGAGCCCAAACAGTAGTCAGGAATGGAATTAAAGATAACAGACATCATGGAAATGAATTACAAAACCAGAGAATAGAAATGTCTATTTTTTTCAATTCACAAGAAGATCATGCTTAACAAATTTAGGTTAATTAACTGTTAAAAATTGAATCTTTAAGAAATTAAATGTTTTAAAATGTATTCAAATCAAATGACATTGATTATATGTATTAGGTGTTTATTTAGCGTAATTATTTATTTTATAAGTCCCTGCTATAAGGAAACCACTGCAAAATTCCAAACAAATGTTTTCTTTCCCTTACATAAAATAATTTAAATATGACTATACTTGAGGAAAATTGGTTTGTATATACATCCTTGGAGATGAAATCCATTTCTACATGCAAGATATATTTTCATAAGCAAATATCTAAGTACATCTTGTTTAATGACATTTATATGTCTTGAGTTATTTTTATTCTAACTTCATTGATTTACATGCAGTTGTCCAGCTTTCCAAACACCACTTGCTGAAGAGACTCTCTTTTTTCCATTGTATATTCTTGCCTCCTTTGTCGAAGATTAATTGACCATAGGTGTGTGGGTTTATTTCTGGGCTCTCTATTCTATTCCCTTGATCCATATGTCTTTTTTTGTGCCAGTACCACACTGTTTTGATTACTGTAGCATTGTAGTATTGTCTAAAGTCTGGGAGGATTATGCCTCCAGCTTTGTTCTTTTTCCTCAGGATTGCTTTTTTAATTCTGGGTCTTCTGTGGTTCGATATAAATTTTAGGATTATTTGTTCTAGTTCTGTGAAAAATGTCATGGGTAATTTGATAAGGATCACATTAAATCTGTAGATTGCTTTGGGTATAATCTGGACATTTTAACACTATTAATTCTTCCAGTCCAAGAACATGGTATATCTTTCCATTTCTTTGAATCATCTTCAATTTTCTTTATCAATGTTTTACAGTTCTTACTGTATAAGTGTTTCACCTCTTTCGTCAGGTTTATTCCTAAGTTGTTTTTTTTTTTTAATGTGACTTTAACAGGGTTTTTTTTTTTTTTTTTACTTTCTCTTTCTGATATTTCGTTGTTGGTGTAAAGAAATGCAACATATTTCTGTATGTTAATCTTGTATTCTGCTACCTTGCTGAATTCATTTATCAGTTCTATTTGGTTGGCCAAAAAGTTTGCTCGGGTTTTTCCATAAGCTGTTATGGAAAAACCCAAATGAACTTTTTGGCCAACCCAATAATAGTTTGTTTTTTTAAAAATAAATTTATTTATTTATTTATTTATTTATTTTTGGCTGAGTTGGGTCTTCATTGCTGTGCGTGGGCTTTCTCTAGTTGCAGTGAGCAGGGGGCTACTCTTCTTTGCAGTGCACAGGCTCCTCATTGGGGTGGCTTCTCTTGTTGCAGAGCACAGGCTTTAGGCATGTGGGCTTCAGTAGTTGTGGCTCGCAGGCTCTACAGTGCAGGCTCAGTAGTTGTGGAGTCCGGGCTTAGTTGCTCCGTGGCATGTTGGATCCTCCCTGACCAGGGCTCGAACCCGTGTCCCCTGCATATCTTAACCACTGTGCCACCAGGGAAGCACCCTAATAATATTTTTTGTGTGGAGTATTTAGGTTTTTCTATATAGAAAACAATATCATCTGCATATAATGACAATTTTATCTCTTCCCTTCCAATTTGGATACTTTTTATTTTTTAAATTTATTTTTAATTATGAACTAATTTTTTAAATTTTTTTAAATTTATTTTTTATTTTTATTTTTTTAATTGAAGTATAGTTGACATACAACATCATATATTATGAACTATTTTTAAAGTTACAGAAAATTAGAGTGGATAAGGTACTCTGAGGACTCATCCAGTTTTATTAAATCTTAAGAGTTTGATATATTTGATTTTGAACATTTAGAGTAAATAATTACCAATTTAGTTGAAGAACCTTGCATGCCCCAGAATCCATTTCTAAATTTCATTGCCAAAGCAACTGTAAGGTGATTTTCAAGTTTTTCTTTAACATGTATGCTCTTATACTATTACTTTATGTATTCTAAAAGTATATATAATTCTTTTGCAACTTTTCAAACATTATATAAGCTATGTCATACATTATATATCATTCTGCAACATATTTTTGCTCAGAATTTAATTCCTGAGATTTATATATGTTGATATAGGGTAGCTCTATCTCATACATTCTAACTGACTTCAAGTGTTTCATTATGAGTATGCCACAGTTTGTTAACCATTCTTCTATAAGGAGCATTACAGTTGTTTCCAAAATTTTCTTAAGCAAACAATGCTGCCATGAATGTTCTACCATATGTCTCCTTGTGCTTCTGAGTTCAAGTTCTCTTGGGTACATAGTTGGAAGTGGGAGCCCTTGGGTGGAATGTTATACACATCTTCAACTGTACTAGATATTGTCAGTACGAGGCTTGTACCAATGAACACTACTTCCTGCAGGTGTGAGAGCTCCTGTTTCTCCAGGTTCTCATCAATATTGGCTGACTCCTTAATTTGTACCTACACGATGGATATTTAATGATGTCTCATTGTTTTCCTTTGCATGTCCTTGATTACTAGTTACACTGAACCTCTTTTCAGGTGCTTATTTTGGCCACAGGGTTTTCTTTTCTGCAAATTACCTTTTTAAATATGTTACCTAATTTTCTACTGAGTAGTTTTATATAATATAGAGTAATGTTATGTGCTTGTACACACTTTGAAAATCTTCCCTCAGCTTGAATTTTGCTTTAACTTTATTCCTGGTGTCTTAGGTTGAAGTTAAAGGTTTAATTTTGGGGACTTGCCTGGTGGCATAGTGGTTAAGAATCCACCTGCCAATGCAGGGGACACGAGCTCAAGCCCTGGTCTGGGAAGATCCTACATGCCATGGAGCAACTAAGCCCATATGCCCCAACTACTGAGCCTGCGCTCTAGAGCACACGAGCCACAACTACTGAGCCCACCTCCTAGAGCCCGTGCTCTGCAACAAGAGAAGCCACTGCAGTGAGAAGCCGGTGCACTGCAATAAAGATTAGCCCCTGCTTGCCACAACTAGAGAAAGCCCAAGTGCAGCAACAAAGACTCAATGCAGCCAAAAATAAATAAATTCATTTTTTAAAAAAAGGTTAACTTTGATGTGGTTAAATGTAGCAAACTTTTTATTTTATGGGGTTTTTTTTTTGTATTTTGTTTTAAAAACTATTTTCTCTTCCTGAAGTCATATATATTTGCCTCTATTTTCTTCAAAATTTGAATGTTTTGCTTTGAGTTTTATGTATATGAAACTTACTTAGGGTATAGTTTGAATAAAAATAGAATTTTATACTATCTCATATTTATAATCATTTTTCTGGCACCTTTTATTGAATAGTCAATCATTTCTCCTCTGATTTGTAAAGATATCTTTATTATACACCAAACGACCATGCGTGTATAGATAGATGTGTTTATATATAAAAATATTTTTGTTCCTTTGTTTGTTTCTTCCCATATCAGTATCATACTGTCTTAATTCAGTAAATTATAAGTTTTAAAATCTGGTAGTTTTAAATCTGGTAGTTTTAAAATATGCCTGTACAGCTCACAAGTGTTACTAAAAAAAAAATGAAGGCTTACTTTCTATCAAACACTTATCCAGTCATTTCATCTCCAATCAGTTCCATGTCTATTTTAATTAACCCTCTCTCTTTCTTATCTTTCAGTGTATATGACAACTGCCCAAATTGCAAGTTGTGGTTGGTAATATCTGAGGCAGGTGTTTGGCTTAGAAATGCATCATCCAGCTGGCATATTTCTGTTTAGCTAGTCAGTTTGTTGGCACGAGTTTCTGATCTTATTTTTGGAGGTACTTGGAGATATATATGTGCGTGTGCTTTCACGTATATGTTAAGGTGTGTGAGTGTGGGTGTGTACACATGAGTGTGTGCGTGTGTATGCACATGCATTCTGAGGTTACTACATCAATAATAACATCATATTTATTCTTAAAAAGGGTTGAGAGAGTATTTCATCAGGGGTCACAAATACATAACTAAGAGTCATGTATGGAATTCTGAATATTGCTTTTATTTCAGATGATTTATTTTTTATTACATCTGAGAGAACAGTAGAGTAACTGGCAGATCAAGAGAACATTTGACAGGTTTTTAATTCATTTTGAAAAACAGTAAAATAATTTTTATATACATCAAATACCAATAAAAGGGGAAATTGACAGTAACACAATCATAGTAGGCGACTTTAACTATTCACTTTCACCAATGGACAGATCATCCAAAATGAAAATAAATAAGGAAACACAAGCTTTAAATGATACATTAAACAAGATGGACTTAATTGATATTTTTAGGACATTCCATGCAAAAACAACAGAATACACTTTCTTCTCAAGTGCTCATGGAACATTCTACAGGATAGATCATATCTGGGGTCACAAATCAAGCCTTGGTAAATTTAAGAAAATTGAAATCATATCAAGAATCTGATCCGACCACAACGCTATGAGACTAGATATCAAACACAGGAAAAAAATCTGTAAAAAATACAAACACATGGAGGCTAAACAATACACTACTTAAAAACCAAGAGATAACTGAAGAAATCAAAGAAGAAATAAAACAATACCTAGAAACAAATGACAATGAAAACACGATGACCCAAAACCTATGGGATGCAGCAAATCAGTTCAAAGAGGGAAGTTTATAGCAATACAATCCTACCT